>NW_014333168.1:47936-108110 GCF_000341935.2 Cephus cinctus | reverse complement strand
TTTTTTTTTTTTTTTTTTTTTTTTTTTTTCTTTCATTGAACACCAAAGACATCCGACACGCTTGCTCGTTGACGATGGCGTGTCGAAGCGATACGGTAATCGAATAAAAATCAAAGCGACTGTTACCTATCAAAAGATCCATCCGTGAAGAAGCCATTCTGGTCAACTGAGGTCGCAGGGACAGTTAGAAATCCTTCGGAAAGTCATCGGCCAATACCAATAGCGGAATTCTTCCCTTGGATCATAGCCAAGCGGGACGTCTATCTAACTGTCTTTAAAGCGCTTATCGTCACGGCGTGACACCGCGCGCAATTCAAATTTATGAAAAACTTCAAGACCACGTGGGAAACCCGTTTCCATACATAAATATCCTACATGTTGATCACGCGTCAATTCGCATTAAAGAGGCCGTCACGTCCTCCATTGTTCCGCTAGACGAAGAGTCCTATTACGTTACGCATTTGCTAACTAACGCTTCTGTATACCTGTTAGAAGGAACTGAATGGACCTTTACGATCCAGACCTTACAACCTCATTTAACCTTTCTCTTCGTGATTGACAAGAATTTTTCCATCGCTACGATGACTTTCGGGTGACTTTAATTGTCCCGGGTATCTTTTTCTATTGAGATACAAATGTCCTACAGGCTCCTGCCAAAACGTGACGAAATCGTATCGTATCGGTGACCACTCAAAGAAAGAAAGAAAAGGATAGAAAAAAGATAAGGAACAACAACGGACAAAAGAATCGTGATGCTGTGAAAATGACGCATTCGATTCATGATATAACTGTCTACAGTTTCCGTCACGATGTTCTTACCGGTCTGTTGAACCTGAGTCCAGGGTTTCTCTATACGTGATACAGGAATCTCCCAGGATGCTGCGATGCTTTGTTTCTTAGATGCTGTAAAGACGCGTGGACCATATATAATGTGTATATATATATATATGTTCAATGTATTTTGGAGTACCGTACGCGTTTGCGTCTTACATGTGAATTGGCCAGTATAACGGGTATCACATTAGCCGGAGGCTTATTTTGTTTTGGCATATTGGCAACCCTTGGTTATACAATATATATAACGTATTTGGTAATCACGTTGATTTTTCGTTTGACAGCTAGTAATCTGTTGCAAGTGACAATACCTTGATCTGACAGTGACAAGGGATTCGCCTGTAGTCTCGTTTAAAGAGTTCTGTACTCTATTGTTCTATAAATTATCTTAACGGTTCATTACGAGATTGAAGTTGCCTCGAGTAATAAATTCGACGTGAGTTTTTCACCTTCGAATTTTGGACGTAGGATTTTTGTTATCTCCTTCTCTTATTGCTTTGATTCAATTTTTTTTTTTTCATTTTTACAGGCTAATCAAGTTCGAGAATGAGAATTTGGACCGTGTGCTTCCTTGCACTGGCTATTGCCACTGCTGTGGAAAGTGGTAAGGCTTCTATTTTTGTATAATTTAAAAAATCTTATTTTGTTCGATAATTTTGTTTTTTCCAAAAAAAAAAAAAAGAATGTATTTGCCTCAAAACAGTTGGTTTTTTAAATATTTTTTCATTAGTTCTTCGCAATTCCCGACACCTTCAACCGCGAAGGTACTTTCAATTAAAAGATCTCACGATGTAACCCTTCTTCAAGGCGCAAGCAATACCAACCTGGAATCTTCCAATTACGGCGCGCCGATGTGCGGATCGCATGTGCACAATATAAGCCGCGTTTGCGAGCAACTATTTTTGTCGGTACGAAGGAATCTTCCTCGATGGTTGTGGTTGTCGTCAAACAGGTTTCCAAGGCGCTGCCATCGACCATATGTGCCTAGAAAAGTCCTTTTGCTAGTAAATAAATGAATAAACACAGCGAGAGACCAATCGTTAAAAAGATAAATCGCAATCCTGACAATTTTATCGATTGCTTGAAATTATTTTATCTAATTGGCACATTTAATTTATAATCGTTTCAGGTTCTCATAGACCGAGGAACCGTTACTCAAGACTTCGCATATTCAAAAAGGCTGAAATACCTTTTAAATGTGCCAAAGAAGGATATCATCCCGATCCTTACGACTGTCACGTCTACCATAGGTGCGTAGACTGGGGCAATGGCAGCCCAATGTCTGCGTTTAGATTTGAATGTGGCCCTGGGACCGTTTTCTCTAAGGATAAGGGCGACATCTGTACTCATCCTGGGGAGAGTGGACGTCCTGAATGCGGTGGATCTGAAAATGATATAGAATCTGATGGACAGGGTTGGCAACAACCTTCTACGACAGTTTCTTCTAGTACCACTGATGGTACAACGACTACGAGTACTACACAGGTTCCTAGTACTACAACGACGGAAGCTACGACAACGACGAGTACTACAACTCAGGCTACTACGACTACGAATGCTCCAACAACTACACAGTCGAGTACTTCTGGTGGAAGTAGTAGTAGACCGGAATGTATTCAGGAAGGATTTATGTTGGATCCTGAGGATTGTCAGAAGTTCTACAGATGTGTATCTGATCGTCCTGGCTCTTTTATAAGATATGAATTTACTTGTGGAGTTGGTACAGTTTGGGATCCAAAAATTGAGGGCTGCAACCATGCGTGGGCTGTTTCGAGAGATGACTGTAAGCAGAACCTTCAGGATCCCACCGCTGGCGGGGATAACGGAGAGTGGAATGGGGATACTGGGAGTAATGGAGGGCAGTGGAACGGGGATACAGGGGATAATAGTGGACAATGGAATGGTGATGTTGGCGATAATGGTAGTCCTGGACAACCTGGAGCGCCGGGAGATCCTAATGGGCAGCCAGGAGAACCAGGAGATCCTAATGGACAGCCAGGACAACCAGGAGATCCTAATGGCCAACCTGGGGAACCAGGAGATCCTAATGGGCAACCGGGAAGACCTGGAACTCCGGGGACACCAGGGACCCCTGGAATTCCAGGAAAGCCAGGGGCACCTGAAGGTCCAGCAACGCCAGGAACGCCCGGAACTCCAGGAACTCCAGGAACACCGGGAACACCAGGGACGCCTGCAACTCCGGGAACACCAGGAACACCTGCAATTCCGGGAACCCCTGGAACACCGGGAACTCCAGGGACGCCTGCAACTCCGGGAACTCCAGGAACACCAGGAACTCCGGGAAAACCAAGTACGCCTGGAACCCCTGGAACACCAGGAAAACCAGGAACACCTGCAACTCCAGGAACACCAGGGACGCCTGCAACTCCGGGAACACCAGGGACGTCTGCAACTCCGGGAACTCCAGGAACTCCAGGAAAACCAGGCACGCCTGGAACCCCTGGAACTCCAGGAATACTAGGAACGCCTGGAACACCAGGGGAACCAGGAACCCCTGGAACTCCGGGAACACCAGAAAAACCAGGTACGCCTGGAACTCCGGGAACACCAGGAACGCCTGCAACTCCAGGAACTCCAGGAACATCAGGAACTCCGGGAAAACCAGGTACACCTGGAACCCCGGGAAAACCTGGAACACCAGGGAAACCTGGAACGCCTGGAACTCCAGGAACACCAGGAAAACCAGGTACGCCTGGAACCCCGGGAACACCTGGAACTCCAGGAACATCAGGCAAACCAGGAACTCCTGGAACACCAGGAAAACCAGGTACGTCTGGAACTCCGGGAACACCAGGGACGCCTGCAACTCCAGGAACTCCAGGAACATCAGGAACTCCGGGAAAACCAGGTACGCCAGGAACCCCGGGAACACCTGGAACTCCAGGAACATCAGGCAAACCAGGAACTCCGGGATCACCAGGAAAACCAGGTACGCCTGGAACTCCGGGAACACCAGGGACGCCTGCAACTCCAGGAACTCCAGGAACATCAGGAACTCCGGGAAAACCAGGTACGCCAGGAACCCCGGGAACACCTGGAACTCCAGGAACATCAGGCAAACCAGGAACTCCTGGAACACCAGGAAAACCAGGTACGTCTGGAACTCCGGGAACACCAGGGACGCCTGCAACTCCAGGAACTCCAGGAACATCAGGAACTCCGGGAAAACCAGGTACGCCAGGAACCCCGGGAACACCTGGAACTCCAGGAACATCAGGCAAACCAGGAACTCCTGGAACACCAGGAAAACCAGGTACGTCTGGAACTCCGGGAACACCAGGGACGCCTGCAACTCCAGGAACTCCAGGAACATCAGGAACTCCGGGAAAACCAGGTACGCCAGGAACCCCGGGAACACCTGGAACTCCAGGAACATCAGGCAAACCAGGAACTCCTGGAACACCAGGAAAACCAGGTACGTCTGGAACTCCGGGAACACCAGGGACGCCTGCAACTCCAGGAACTCCAGGAACATCAGGAACTCCGGGAAAACCAGGTACGCCAGGAACCCCGGGAACACCTGGAACTCCAGGAACATCAGGCAAACCAGGAACTCCTGGAACACCAGGAAAACCAGGTACGTCTGGAACTCCGGGAACACCAGGGACGCCTGCAACTCCAGGAACTCCAGGAACATCAGGAACTCCGGGAAAACCAGGTACGCCAGGAACCCCGGGAACACCTGGAACTCCAGGAACATCAGGCAAACCAGGAACTCCTGGAACACCAGGAAAACCAGGTACGTCTGGAACTCCGGGAACACCAGGGACGCCTGCAACTCCAGGAACTCCAGGAACATCAGGAACTCCTGGAAAACCAGGTACGCCTGGAACCCCGGGAAAACCTGGAACACCAGGAAAACCTGGAACGCCTGGAACTCCGGGAACACCAGGAAAACCAGGTACGCCTGGAACTCCAGGAACTCCAGGAACATCAGGAACTCCTGGAAAACCAGGTACGCCTGGAACCCCGGGAAAACCTGGAACACCAGGAAAACCTGGAACGCCTGGAACTCCGGGAACACCAGGAAAACCAGGTACGCCTGGAACTCCAGGAACTCCAGGAACATCAGAAACTCCGGGAAAACCAGGTACGCCTGAAATCCCGGGAAAACCTGGAACACCAGGGACGCCTGCGACTCCGGGAACACCAGGAAAACCTGGAACGCCTGGAACTCCGGGAACCTCTGGAACACCGGGAAAACCAGGAACGCCTGGAATCCCTGGAACTCCGGGAAGACCAGACGTTTGTCACGAAGAAGGCTTTTTCCCGGATCCCGAAGATTGCCGCAAATTCTACCGATGCGTTGGTGATAATTCCCATTTCACTAAGTATGAATTCTCTTGTGGAACTGGCACTGTTTGGGATTCCAAAGCACAAGCATGTAATCACTATTACGCTGTTCCAACCTGTAACCCAGACAGCGGAGAATCAATAAATCCTGTTGTTGACGGATCAGATCCATCTCTCAACGAACTAGACACTGCAAATCCACCAGATTCAGGAAATCAACTAGGAACAACCACTACTACCGTAAGTTCTACAGCCACCGAACCTGCATTCACGTCTCCTCAACCAGAAGTTTCATCGCAATCTCCATCAGATGCAACCTCTCAGGAACCCGAGTCTTCAACAACACCAAGTACAGTTACTCAAGTCTCTTCAGTTTTACCATCATCCACCGTGGGATCGACACAATCATCCTCAACTTCATTAGAAACAAGTCAGCCCCCTGCAATTTCTTCAATACCACAAGTAGAGTCTAGCTCAGTACCGCCTTCAGGATCAACGCAACCTGGTCAATCTGGAAAATCTACTTGCACCGAAGAAGGTTTTTTCTCAAATCCTGACGACTGTAGAAAATTCTATCGATGCGTAAAGGAAAATTCAGCTTTTCAGAAGTATGATTTCACATGTGGTCCAGGAACTGCATGGGACCAGAGTATTCAGACTTGTAACTTCATTGCTCAAGTATCGTCATGCAATCCAGAATCCAATGAAATACCTGAAAATACAACACCGGGAAATAACGAAGTAGGAGCCACAAAACCCGCATCATCAACAACGAGACAAACATCACCATTTACACAACCTTCATCAATTCCTAGCTCTTCTGCAACAACTTCAGCCCCAGCAACTGAAAAACCCACACAAACCTCATTAGCATCATCTTCAACGGCCGCAGAGATCCAGACATCGCCATTAGATTCTAGTACTGAATCTTTTTCGTCGGAATCAAGTTCCTCATCATCAGAATCAACTTCTAGTTCTGAGACTTCCAGTTCCAGTTCTACCGAAGGAAGCGTGCCGCCCTGTGCAACTCCAAAACCAAATTCCACCATTGTCTGCAATGAGGAAGGTTACTATCCTAATCCGAATCAGTGTGATAAATTTTATCGCTGCGTAGATAATGGTAAAGGTTTCAATGTCTACCACTTCAATTGCGCACCAGGAACCATCTTTGATCCCAGCATAAATATATGTAATTATCCCGAATCAGTATATCCCCCTAGAGACTGTGCAGTAGCACAAAATACAACTGAAACACCAGAAAATTCTACACAAGCAACAACAACACAATCTGGTGGAAATAGTACACCGGTAGACGAATCGAGTTCTTCGACAGAAGGTACAACAACTGAATCAGAGCAATCCAGTACGACCGAAAGTTCAACAACAGCAAGTTCTGGGACGGCAGAACCAACTTCAACGACAACAGAATCCGGCAGTGAAACAACCACAGGAATATCTGCCGAAACAACCACAGGAATATCTGCCGAAACAACCGAAGCTACTACGCCACAAGTAGAAAGCACCACAGAGCAATACACGACGACCGTGGCCACTGATACAACAACAGAATCTCAAAAAGAAACCACAACAAACTCCCAGGAACAAATAACCACGACTACCATTGTTACAACAACGGAGTCTCAAGAAGAAACAACGACAAACTCTCAGGAACAGACAACAGAAGCAAACACAACAGAAGCTCAAGAGCAAACAACAGCGTCGATCACAACCGAAGTTTCGGAAGAAACAACAACGCAACCACCCGGGACTACAACAAGCTCAGCAACGACAGAATCTCAAGAGCAGACCACGACAGAGTCCCCGGAGTCTATAACCACTAGTCAGACAACGACAACAGAATCTGAAGAACAGAAAACAACAGAATCATCTACAACAACAGAATCATCTACAACAACAAAATCATCTACAACAACAGAATCACCTACAACAACAGAAGTAACAGAAACGACCACGGAATCACAAGAGCAAACAACCGAATCCACTACGACAGAATCTCAGGAAGTAACAACAACGGAATCCTCATCGTCAACAACCTCACCAGCGATCTCAACCCCATGTCCAATAGGAAATCTCACTGACGAGCAGATAGCTCTAGTCTGTCCCACTGGTTTCCGCCGTCATCCAAAGTACTGCAATCTCTTATATCAGTGCACAACGGCCAGTAACATGGAGATCAAGATCCTGATCCTGAGTTGTCCAGAGAATACAATCTTCGACGAGGAGAGGGTCCAGTGTCTACCTGAAAACGAAACCAATCAAATTTGTAAAGGAGTCAAGGCTGACGCTAGATTCTACAGAAGACTTCAAGACAATTCCATGCCACCAGTAAGTAATCGGTATAAAAAATTTTCCAATAACTCAACAACAATTATCAATTTTTTCTTTCTCATTTTTCAGATCAAGGTTCAAGGTAATACGCTCTGCCCGGCAGAAGGTCATTATCCTTACAGACAAGGATGCAGCAACGCCTTCTACAAATGTAAAAAGGATATCTACGGATCACTCGAAGGATACCTTTACAAGTGTCCCGCAGATTTCATATACTGGTCGGTGTCGCGTCGTTGTGAACGCGTCACGCGGTTACCCATGTGCTCGCATATGGCTTACAAGAATAAAAATTATACCTGGGAAACGCGCTGGGAGGTCCCTGTTGAGGATTACAACTTATCCGCCAGAATGCTTAACTTTTATTAATACGATCTGCATCGCCCAAAATCTCACGGTGCCGTAGAGTATTTTCGTTCTTCATCATTAAACGTTCTTCACAGCCACTTACACATAGAACGTATAAGCTTTATCAAAGGCGATCAACGCAATCGGCATCTTACAATTTGCCGGGCTACAAAGCCCGTTTATTGTCTCTAGTAATAGTACATTTTACAAGTATAATGGGAATCTCCGTACGATTTTTACGAGCTCCTAAGGGCAGACTCCGAATTAGCTATAGCATAGATTACGTACTGAGGTAACCTTGCCCTTTCCGTTTTATTTTATTCGCCTGATTTACATGACATGGGCTATTCAAACGAAAGGGTAGTTTTAGCATAGCATCGTGTAACAGGCATTAGCTAATTTCAAGTTTAACCCCTGGTCCGATCGACCGCTATATCGATCAGTAATGATATGGATTTTGCGTATATTTTTTTTTTATTTTGGACCTTACCGACTTTTATTACTGAGCTGTGAAAAATCGTATGCGACGTTCAGGGTTTTTTTTTGGTTGCGGGACTCTTATGCAATAGTGACTGTATTTTTTATTAATGCTATTATTAATATTAATGCGATGCGCCCATAATGATAATTATTATCTTGTGTTCTCGCATCATGTCGTATTTGCAACAAATCACGGCAATGAAATCAAAAGGCATTACTACTCTTTGTAGAAGACTTACTTGTCGCCTCTATTTACGTGTATATAATTATTTCTCTTCCATTTTGTCTTCATTTATGTTTTATCGTAAAAGAATTATTAGTCGCTTTTGTAACTCGAATGTGTGTTAGCCTCGTAGCGTGATTCTTGTGTGATACCTGAATATCTATGATATCTTTTGTGTGAGACTTTTTTTTTAATAAATAAAACAAATCAAAATGAATACGGATACTTTAAACTCCGATCCCAGGTCCGATCACAGGTAACCAATGGAATGGACGGTGGCGAGGGAAATTTTAAGCATCTGCAAACTTTGAATTTTTTTTGTTGATTTTTTTTTTGTGACAACGTAAAAAAACATGGGAAGAACACTCAGAGCTCGCACTTGTCTACTGTTTCTGTCGCAAACTCAGTTTTGTTGGTGATCAGATGAGATTGGCTCTCATTTAGAAACTCAAAAGTTTTCGATAAAAAAGAAGTCTTTTTTTTATTATCTGCAATACCTACTTTTGGAACGCTCTCTATATCAGCTTTAGTATTTAATTAATATCCACTTGATCGACGCGATTTTAATAAGATAAATGATAGTTCAATATCGATTTATTAATTAAAATCACTGTATTAAATTTGGATACTATTGTTTGCGGTATTTTCTTTTATTTCAAATGGGGCCGTGATAAATACGTTCCTGGAAAATGTAATTTCCGAAAATCCTCTTGGAGGCCTCTAACGGCACAGAAGATGCCTTTAAGCAGCTGAAGGATGATTTTTGAACGTATGTATATGTTGTTTGGGATTTTTTATGAAGCGACGTAGTAAATATAACACGAAAATCTTACTCGACGGCAATGGTGAGTGGGAGGGAAGATCATTATGACATCAAAGGATTGCAAACAAATTTTTTCATTTTTGATACACCCTGGTAGTACGCAATTTAGTATTTCATAATGTTTAGAACAATTTATAATACAGCTTGCTGTGATTTCACTTTAGGCAAACATTTTGCTTTACATTAACGCTTCGAGAAAGCTCGCTTTAAAACGTTTGTAAATTGGAATAAGACTGTTGACGGCTTTTTCAAGGATTTCCCAAGATAAGCTACTAGTGGAATGAAAGTGTTATACCAAGTTATGAATAGTTCTTATTCATCGATATAGTAGTCTTGACTACTAGTGACTTTTCTTGAAGACTGAAAAACGTAAATAATAAAGGCAAAATTAGTACCAGTAACTGTAAACTGTTGTCCCCTATGACCCTATGATGAAAAAGCTATGAAAGTACAGGAGTGCTGTGACTTCCTCTAACAAAAAGTATTGAAATCATATTATTAATGCCAAACACGTAGTTCATTACATACCTGCTTATTATATGATCTAGCACTAGCCCATCAATTTAATTGTATTTTCGAAATTTCCAATAACGTCTTCGCTACTCTTTTACAGAGATGAGTAGGGAGATGCTCAACGCTACGATTTTTGGCGATACCAAAAGCATGGCGCTAAATCGTATCGACGAGTTCGGGAGTAGGATTTTGTGATCATCACCTCCGTCGATAATGCACATCCCGTCGTATCCGAGCTGAACGTGATCACGAACGTGTAGCTTGGCCGGTAGAGGTTCTACGTAACTTACCACTGGTTCCCAGAGCAACCCCTAGAACGAGGACGTTCATCAGATATTGCCTAAATATTTTTTTTTGTAATGTTAAATTCGAGTACTCGATAAGATGTACTAAGACAAAAGCCAGGACCTCATACCTGCCTGCGTTAAGGAGTGCAGCGATGCGGTGCTAGCTTCCAGCATTATTTAACAATAGTTCCAAGCGGAACTATAGTCCCAACATTAAGTACTAGAGAGAACTATCTCGAAACTGTTTGGAACACAATCTGAAAACAACACTGAAAGCCAGCTCCTTATGCATACCTGCACTGAAGCGAATGGTGCGACTAGTAGCCTTAATAGGTATTTTACCGATGTTACGTAGCAGAACTATCGTTAAAACCTATCAGGAACTATAGAACTCCTCGAGAACTATTGAAAAAGCCTATTGTTGAATCATTTTTAAGAGATTTTGAAAAAGTGCGGTGCTGCAGCTGACACCCGTGTAGCGCCTCAATTTTTGGAAAATATTTAAGCTATTTCTGATGAACGGCCTCGTTCTATGGGTTGCTCTGGGAACCAGCGGTAAGTGCGTAGAACCTCTACCGACCAAGCTACACGTTTGTCATCACGTTCAGCTCGACTACGACGGAATATGCTGTATCGATAAAGGCGATGATCACAAAATCCTACTCCCGGACTCCCCGCTACAATTTAGCGCCATGTTTTTCGTATCGCCTAAAACCGTAGCGTTGAGCATCTCCCTACTCATTTCTGTATCTACTCAACTCTGGCTGACGTATCGTTCATGATTCATGTGACAATTGTCAAGTGTCATAGTGTAATTGACCCGAAGAAACAAGATTATAATTTTTGCTGAAAAACTAAAGCTTTCGGATCAATAGAATGTTCCGGAGCTTGGCTTACTTTTCTAAATTGCTCGGTAAGTTTTTTTTTTTTTTTTCCCCCTAAATAATGAGAGTTTACTGGTTCCTGTCGAGATACGCTTATCATAGTTAACATTATATTTTGCATTTAAACAGATAAAGCTACGAGTAACCTACGACTCGAGCCTGACTGGCCCACAATATTGCAAATTTGCGATGTCATTCGACAAGGCGATGTTCAGTAAGTGAACCTTGCATACTATAGGCGTTTCAGGCTAACCTGGAATAATCCTAGTCAGAAATTTCTAGTGTCAAAGCAATTGTTTTAGCCAGATACAAATTTTGAATGTTGTTTAAAAAATAAATTTCTGCAAGATCGGGTTGCAGATTGTTACTTTGCATTGGATTTGTAAACCACCTGACTGATCTTTAACAACTTATTTGTAAATTTAGGCCGAAACCTGCTCTCGCTGCTATAAAGAGAAAGCTGACAAATCCCAATCCACATATTGCATTTTTTAGTTTGTTGGTAAGTAAGTCACGGTAAGTCATGGTTGATGTTATACAGGAAAACCATGACTTAATGTGCATCTTTTATTTTAGGTATTAGAGTCCTGTGTAAAAAACTGTGGTAGCTTGATTCATGATGAAATCGGTACAAAGCAGTATATGGAGCAGCTCAGAGAGCTTGTAAAGACAACGCCACATGAGAACGTCAGGTTAAAGTTACTTGAATTGATTCAAGCTTGGACGTTTGCGTTTAGAAATAGTCCCAAATATAGAGCCGTTCAGGTGAGAATATTTGGTTTTTCTACCTCCCTTTTTGTACTTGTATCAGTGGTGTGTATCTCTTTCATATGATAACCACTTACCAATTCTATGACTCCTAACACATATCATTTATATTACATATTTAAAATACATTAGTATTCCGCATGAGCTCGTTGGGACCAGTTGAAATCGTTTTCTCTCTAAATAGTATTTCTCTATCAATAATATAAACTTTATAATTTCACAACAGGATACTATGAACGTTTTGAAAGCTGAAGGATACAAGTTTCCTACTCTCAAAGAAAGCGACGCAATGTTCAGTGCCGATACTGCTCCAGCATGGGCGGACGCAGATGTTTGTCATCGCTGCCGTGTAGCTTTCAGTATGGTGCAAAGGAAGCACCATTGTCGTGCCTGTGGCCAAGTTTTTTGTGGTCAATGCTCTAGCAAAATGTCTACTTTACCAAAATTTGGAATTGAGAAGGAAGTTCGCGTGTGCGAGGCTTGTTACGATCAAGTTAATAAGTGCGTATCAATTTATATTTATAGTCTCTTTTCAAGAAGAGTTCTAAATTTATAACTTTCATTTTTTTTCCCCCGTTCAGGCCAACCACTACTGCTCCTAAGGAAACCGATCTCCCTGCAGAATACTTGAACAGTTCTCTGGCACAACAGCAGCAGGTAAAAATTATATCCTTAAGACATAGGAGCAAAGAGTCACCCTAGCGGATTCATTGATTCGATTAGATTCATAATTCAATTAATAAACAAAGATGGCTTCTCTCACCATGCAGCTATAGTCAAACATTTCTAGAGATAATTTTTTTACTGGAGAAGTCTAGACTGATACAATGAGTACAAAGTTTAAAGCACTGATAGAAGGCATTGCTTAATGTATTCTTTCATCAAAATTAGTGATGAGCACTAGCAGACGCGTTTTGCTAAGCTTGTAAGCTCACTTGTCTTTTGATATTCCAGCTGTCAAATGATTGTCAGGCATCTTGAATTTTATAAATCGTTTAGCAACTAGCTGGAACCTCTAGTCCCGATTTTGTAAGGAAATTCCTGAATAATGAGTCGCCACAGAACAAGTATTCTAAGAAAATCGACCAAGTTCCTAAATCCTCGTTACCGTAGAAATACATTACTTGATGAACCCTATTACAACGTACGTAATAACCTCAAAGAGTTACTATTTGCTATTCCCGAAATTCACATTAGGTGCCGCCGCGCAAGACAGCAGAGGAACTCCAAGAAGAAGAGGAACTACAGCTAGCCTTGGCTTTGAGTCAGAGTGAAGCTGAACAGAAAGAGAAAGAAAAGAAACGTGCAACTAGTGCCCTAAAATCAAATCCCACTCCAGTTTCCAGAGCAGCTTATTCTCCACCATCATCACCGGTAAAAAAAAAAACCACTTAATAAATTTACCCAGATAAACTGTCAGTTCCACTAGAACTTTTGGATTGTTTGAAAATTCCTTCAGGGCCCCAGTCCATCGCGTGTTCAAGAAGAAGAAGAAGAAACCGATCCAGAACTTGCTAAATATTTGAATCGCAAATATTGGGAACAGAGACAAACTGCAATAGAGGAACATAGTTCCAGGGCGGACATAGCTAGTCCATCCGCACCCAACATTAGTAGTCCGATGCCCCAGAAGGTCATCGTGGCAAAGTCTCAAAATGAAGAAGTCGATACACAAATGGAGGAATTCGTTGGAGCACTGAGGTCTCAGGTTGAGATATTTGTGAACAGGATGAAGAGCAATTCATCTCGTGGCAGGTCCATTGCCAATGATAGTTCTGTACAAACTCTGTTTATGAATATCACAGCTATGCATTCAAGGTCCGTTCCTTATACAGAAACATATCAAACAAGTATGAAAGTAGATAGGATATATTGATTAGAGGTTGCTTATAGGTTGCTGAAACACATCCAAGAACAAGATGATAGTAGAGTTTACTATGAAGGACTTCAAGATAAATTGGCTCAGATGAAGGATGCACGAGCAGCATTGGATGCTCTTCGCGAAGAACATCGTGAAAAATTGCGCAGGCTAGCTGAAGAAGCCGAGAGACAACGACAGCTTCAAATGGCGCAGAAATTGGAAATTATGCGTAAAAAGAAACAGGAGTATTTGCAATATCAACGTCAGTTGGCTCTACAAAGGATCCAAGAACAGGAACGGGAAATGCAGATGAGACAGGAGCAACAGAAGCAGCAGTATATTATGGGTCAGTTTCTTTTAATTTATTAATCAATGTTGCAACTTGTTTCATTGAAGTACACGAATTTACTTTGTGCTGCTTTCTTTTTTTCTAACAGGTAACTACCAACAAGTGCCAGGATTTATGGGACCATCCGCTCAGGGTTCTCCAATACGTCATGGTCAGTATTCAGGACCCACGTCAAACTACAATCCGATGTCTCCAACGAATCAGGGAGTTTATATATATGGAGGCCAACCTGCCATGGGCCAATACCAGATGCCAGGTTATGGAATGCCATCGATGGGTCCTATGCCAGCTCATATGATGGGCGCAATGGGGAACCAAGAGCCCCAGGGGTCTGCTGATCCGTCTGTTCAAGGTCGAGAAAATCTCGGTCGTGTTTCGATATCAGGTCCAGGGATGGTAAGTAAATTTCGAAAATAAATTGGAAAAAATTATGTATCATAAAAGTAAAGAAACTTCTATGTCGAATAGATGACTCAGATTCCAGGACCTCCAATGCCGCAGATGCAACAGCCCAGTGGCCATAAAATCAATCAACAAGGTCCTGCCCATATGGTACCACCACAAGGACCCCCAGAGCACATGGGCGCTCCAGGTTCACAAGGTCCTCCAGGACCAATAGTACAACCATCAGGACAGTCGGTTCAAGTAGGACCACCTCAATCGGGCCCGGTTGGACAAATGGGTCCTGCATCGGTACAGATGATATCACAAGGCCCGCCGCAAGGTCCTCCAGGTCAGATGGGCCCACTGCAAGGTCCTGCAGGTCAGATGGGTCCACCGCAAGGTCCTCCAGGTCAGATGGGCCGACCGCAAGGTCCTCCAGGTCAGATGGGCCCACCGCAAGGTCCTCCAGGTCAGATGGGTCCACCACAAGGTCCTCCAGGTCAAATGGGTCCTCCGCAAGGTCCTCCAGGTCAAATGGGTCCACCGCAAGGTCCTCCAAGTCAAATGGGCCCATCTCAAGGTCCTTCTGGACCAATTGGTCCTCCACAAGGTCCACCAAGCCAGATCGGTGTTCCACCATCACATGGTCCCCCAAGTTCAATGGGACAACAAGGGCCAACATCTTTACCACAAGGAGCACCATTACAACAACCAGCCAGTACCAATCTTCCTCCTCATGGAACAGGAAGTATGCAATTACCATCTGGCCCTCCTGGTAGACCAATACAAGGCTCACAAGGTCATGGCTTACCTTCCATTCAAGGGACAGCGCAAATTAGTGCACCCAGTGGACCACCGATGCAGTTTCAACCAACATCTAGTCAGCCTGCATCAGTAAATGGTGTCCATACCAAGGAATCCAAACCTGACACGGCTGAGCTCATTTCTTTTGACTGAGGACATCGAAAACGAATCAGTTTAGAATCTTATTATAATCAGTTCATTTAAAGTGTCGCGGATGAGTTTAAATAGAAGAAAGGGTCGTCACTTAATCAATTGCCCAGGTAACATTACGCCTAACCTGAAAACGATTTTTTCTATCTTTACTCAAAACTCGTCTATTACGTATGTTATACTAAAAAAACTATCACAATCCCTCCGTAAAATATTGAGCGAATTAACACTGGGACTGTAATTGGAATCGCAAGGTTTTGCATATTTATTGGAAAGCACATATGATGTTCTTTCGGTTTTATTATTGTACATTTAAAACCGGAATAAAAAGTGCAATGCCGTGTTAAAAGACACTTTAAAAAGGGATTCGTCGATTAAAATCCTTGTTTAATGCTTAAAATGAGTAAAATGCTTAGCGTAGATAATTACGGAAGGGAAAAGTGTTCCATATTCATGTTTATTTGAATTAATTCATAACAATAATTGCTAATTATATACAAAAATTAATTACATAGTCAAAAAAAGCCTTGCTTTACGGGTGTACCGTTGCACTGTTCTTTTAGCTCATTTATAATTTAAAAAAAAACGCAGCAAGTGGCCTCGTCAGATGTCAATGATAGAAAATACGATTCGACCTAGCGCCCCACTATTAAATCATGATATTAATACAAATACATTAAACCAGTACTAGTTCTTCATCATTCTTCGAATCTTCATTGGTCAACAGAAGTGATCTCGTCTGATATGTTAAATGCGCGACACTTCCTTGTAGATTCTGACGACATAAAAGTGCGAAGTGAAAGAATAAAGAAAAATAATTCAATCACGGATCAGCATAATAACAAAACGAATAAAAGGAATTGCAAACGCAAGTCCCTAGATGCGTCTTTCTTTCTCTTTTTCTTCTCTCTTTGTTTTTATTATGTTCAGAGGATTAGCAAAACATCGTTCTTAGTTGATTTTTAGATGAAAAATCCATTTTCATCTGCATTGTTAGATTCCTATAGTTCGCCATATAATCAATGGTACAGCAATAGTGTTTCATATAAACATTCATGTTTCTGTATATCAGACTGTCTCAACCTGGCCCTTTCGTCGAGGTTTGAGATCCTGAACCTGGGGCGAGGTGAAGGACGTCTCCTCGGAACGTTTCTTAATGGCTAAAGCTAGCTCCCCGTTGCTCGAGGTACCCGAAACTGTACTGTCCTTCCTATCCGAACAGACTATAGACGGCAATCCTGACCCATTAGCCGCCAGAGACGCTTTCCTTAGTCTCATATCCTCCATAGGTATCTCCTCACTACGTGGCCTTGGCATTTTAGGAGAATTATCTCTGGATCTTAAACCGTTTTCACGTGCTCTTCCATTAGGACTACCGTCGGAGCGTCTACCATTGGGTGTTGTGCTCCCTGAAGAAGATCTAACAACCCCATCCTGTCGCAATTGTGCTGCGAAACCAGGGACCTTGTTCACAGTGAACATTGGTCTTGGTTGATCTTTTTTGTGACCTCGACCTGTTGCTCCTAAATTAACAGAATAAAATATACAATTGTTAACTCAATCAGGTGAATCATCAATCATTTAATCATCTTCTACTCACGTTCCGGCCGCATACTCATGAAAGCATAATTTGGAGGTGTAGAACAGTGTGGCATGCTCGTTGGAATATCTAATAACCTGGCAATCTGACTCATCTTTTTCTGTCTAGCCTTTATTCTGCCTTTTGTCAATCTGTAATGTTATTATCAATCAACATGACATGTCTACACTACATAATCTTTATAGAGAATAACGTATACCTCTGTTTGGCAGCCATGCATCGAATATGATCGTCGAAAATGAACTTGGCAGAAAGTAAAGGCACCCTATTGCTAGCGCTACTACTCAGTGGTTTATGAATTGTCAAATGGAGACACCTGGAGTCGTCCTTATCGCCGGCTACTTCAATATCCTGTAGGAATCCTACCAGCTTAGCTACGCCCCAGCCTAGCTTCTTCGTGTCCGGTTCTACCAAGATCAACTGCAACACGTCAATCACCAAGAAGCGACGAATCTTCTGACCATCTTTCCATACCACAGTGCAGGCTATGAGGTCACTGTTATCTAGGACAGAAAGAAGACACCGAGATATTAACTGTCTGAGTTTTCATATACGTAGAGAGTAGCAACGGATCCATTTAGGACGTCGCCAAGGAAGCGAAGACGTAGTGCGCAAGAGAAAGAATAGACAGATACATTTGCCATCGTAAATCCTCGTTGCTCTCCTTTCTTTTGCTCCCCAAATGAATCCAGTAAGACAGCTAGAAAGTAAATAACTTTTACTTAGGTCAAGAACGTTGTTGACCTCGATGCAGGTCGCTGGATTGGTCAAAGGTAACTGGGTCTCCACTTCCATATTAAGCGTTAGGGACAGTCTTCTTATTAGGAAGAAAACCCTTATTGCACGTCGAGCACGTTCCACCTGGTGTATCAATATATATTTACATATATATTTCTCAGTGCTTATTTATATAAAAGAAAATATTGTATTATTATTATACATTTACCTCGCCGCAGGGTAATCTTTTACTGAATTCAATTCCAGTCATCGGTGTACCAGTTGGTGGTAATAGTATGTTACTGTCCATCATTAACCATTCAACATTTAAAGGTCGTTTTTGAATCTCACTGTACTCGTCTTCGAACATGTCCAAAAAAATATCTTCACTCTAATAAAATATTTTATCAATCAATACACAATGCTCAATATCAGATCAAAACTATTACTGCTATCAATCAGTGCTTGGTAACCTTGTAAAAGTTTCTCAGCAAAGCAGTACTTTGTTCTTTTGCTGCTTCGATAGATGCCAAGTGTGTGTCGTGCAAAAGACTTCGTCCCTCTGACATTACCAATCGTGTCAGCAGCTTGATAGTCAGCTCGAGCGTAACCAGACGTACTTTAGCATCTGAGAGAAAGATTCTTATTCAATAACGAAGAGATAAGAATGAAATAATACACTTTGCATTAAAAGATCCATTGCCAAGATGAAAATATATAACTTCAAGAGCAACTTGACTCACTTGTTTGACAACTAAGGGTGATAATATGAATGAGTCTGTCAACTAGAGTCTCGTTGTACCAGTTTTTTGTCGGCACCTGTTGGGACGGCGACAGCACTAGGTCCAGCATTTCCGCATTCACGCTCTAAGGATATAAGATTTAAAATTAATGTTTTTTTAAAATAATTATAGTCCTTTCCACTGTTTACCTTATTGCTTGCGAGCGCATAGAGCAAACACAATCCAAATAATGCTGTATAATCATTTTCATTGCAATACAAAGAATTCAGAATTGTCTGAAGGAAAGGTTTGTTCGTTAAAGATTCCTGAATAGGATCATTCGGTAGTTGCTGAGGTGCCAATGGACTCTCTAGAGCCAACCTCTGTTCCTTCTCTTCATCGGTAACATTTAAATGTTTCATTTCCTCTACAGTTTCGTTAGGAATAGTAATTTCTAACTGATCAGGGTTCGATAAATTTTCAGGTGGAGCATCCAATATGGTAGTATCGAATGAAGTTCCTGGTTCATTCATTCCCCTCTCTCTTTGCTTCTTCGTCAAAGTGTTAACAGGAAGTTCGTCATTCTGCGATTGCCCCTCGCAAGATTCCTTCAGGTCGGCCTGGGACTCACTTAAATTTTCCAATGATTTTTCCAAACTCTCCTTGGGTGGTGCGAATGCAATTGCTTTGTTAGATGAAATCTCAGCATACTCCTCAAGAACTTTACTAGCGCCATCGCGGATAATGTCTAGGTCGGACTTGAGTATAATGGCAGCAAGAGTGCGAACCAAAGGACCATGAGATAAGATTAAAAACACTTGAGACAATAAAAACAGTGCTACCACTACACTGACGTGTTTCTTCTCATCCTGATAAAACGACAATTATTAAATAAAAATCAAATAATCCTCCATACGTATCACTAGGAACGTACCTGATTTTGGCACAAAACGTTTTTCTGTTTCATCAAGGAATAAACGTACAAGGGTACCAGAAGCTTGTGTAACAAGTGTTCGGTTAGAACCTTATTTAAGTCTGGTATATCCAGACAGAGAATGTCATTTAAATAATGTAAATGATCTAAGTGCTCCGCTACCAGATCAGAGAGTCTATTTTGACTCTGATGACTGAAAAAAAGTCATGTTTATTCTAGCCCATGATTTTCTACTTCTCAAATACTTTGACAGACATAAAATCTGAAGAAACTTACTCAGCATCATTACGAACGCATGTATCCAGTTCTATTATGTGATTTCCAATAAACCAAACTAGATTGCTAAAATATGGTGCTGCAGTTCGATCCCTGATGAATCCAAGCATAGATGCATCTTCAACACGGTAAACGTTTAACGTCAAAGTACGCACCGCGATGCGAACCATGCCCTCAGAGTGTTTAAAAAATTTTATCGCTTCGGTGTACAGAGGAAAGTCGTTTGTATGCTGTCAAGAATATTGTTTCATGAAATACCTTTTATTGTATGAGCAATCTTTTGGCTACTGTGTGCAATGTTTATGAAGCAGGTGTGATGAATTTTGGTAAGCACACGCTTGAGTCATGTTATTTTTAGACAAGTAACTGTGTTCTTCGAAAAATACAAAAATATGATGAAATTATTTTGCGAGTGATTAAGAGCATGTGCTATCTAAAGTGAAAATAATAGTTGGGGAGTGTCGTGTGTACCTCGTTTACCTCGTTATAGAAGAAATGAATTGTATGGGCGTTTAACTTTAGACTCAGAGTTTTAAGAAAGCTTATGTAGTACGCCATCACTTCTTCATCACTGAAGTCGAATTTGTGCACTATTATACTGTTTACATGATTGTTACTTAACAGATAATCTGAAAGAATATTCATTATAAATCATCTGTTTGGAATAAAATTTTAAGATTAATAGATCCAATTTCTTTGTGTCAGATAATTAACTTACATAAAGAAGTCTCGTTTCTTATATTTTCAAATAGGATATTGAGCGTCTGAAGTAGTTGAACACATACATAACTGCCACACTTTTGTTTCATTATTCGTAAGAAGAATGACAGCATATTCTTTTCCAGAAAAAAACTATAAATATAAACTATTGTAATACTTTCTCTAATTTATATATTTAGGAATGCTGTATTCACACTTACTCAAATACACTGCTGTCATTCTGGTCTCCCCAAATTAAAATTTCAGCTATCGAACGTAAAGTTTCAACAAGCAGTCCTCTATTATTCTCAGATACAGTGTGATTCTTGGATAGGACATTGTACAGGTATCTAAAAATGCAATATAATTTCTAATATGCCAAATAATCATATACATTAAATACATACTTAAGGTGTTCCAATGAATGAGGATTTTTGGGCTTCCAAAGCCCACCTCCGAACCAGCTTCTACTGCGAAACATCTTTTCCTTGAAGTCTCAGGGAGTGTCTCAAGTTGCATTCATGACTGTATAACACTTCATCACCACTTATAACTCAAACTCACAGCACCTAATAAGTGCACATTGCATTCTATTAATAACTTAAGTCCCTAATCTATCAAATTAACACCAGCCTTTGAATCAGGTCGAATATACTCATATGTAACTGAGGTTAGACTGTTTTTAACCATATAAATTTTTAGCCTGAAACCGTTCCCGTTATAACTTGATATTATTAATGGTATTTATTCTGTAGCACATTCCACGGGCTTTGCATAACGGAGTATCAAGAATATAATAAGAAAACGAACGAAAATTTTATACGACACAGATCAGTATTACTTTTCATCTGCCATGACTTTGTGAACTCTGAACGCGATCGTCTTTGCTGAATACACTATTTCTTGGCATTGATTTTTAATGAAACTAAATGTTTCGGGGTATTTATAATTCAAACAAAATTAATCATTCAATGCTTAGGTATAATCCTACTTTGTCCATCGCCTAATGAAATCAGACACTCTGTGAAACCAGCAGTTATTTTGACAAAAAGATGTCACGAGCTTAGTCACGGGTACCATTGTTGATTTAATAACTGGCAAAAACAGTTCTTTTTCTTTATCCGTTATATTATTGTTAAGGATATAATATTAAGATATTAAGATAATGCGGGTGCTAGAACTCTATAGTGGAATCGGTGGAATGCACTTTGCATTGGAAGGTAATATTTCATTTATCTATTGTTTACCATTAATGCTGATTATCAGTTCCGCGTATATGCGTATCACCATATGTGCGCACATTTATTATCAAGATTAAAAAAATTATTTATACTAAACCTGACCGGATTTCATCATGATTAATAAAAGAAAGCGCGTTGAATGTACTGAAAATCAGAATTGATTAAATACATATACTTGTCAGGTCATGTATTAGAATATAATATGCTCATTGAATACCATATGTGAAACATTATAATGTTTGCTTTACGTAATTTTGTATTTTTTAAATATATTTTTCAGAAAGTGGAGTCAAAGCTCAGGTTGTTGCTTCTGTTGATATAAATACAGTTGCCAATGAAGTCTATAAGTACAACTTTCCTCAAACTTTAAATATAAGCAGAAACATACAATCCTTTACAGTGGAGGAAATCGGAAGCATGAATATAGATACTATACTTATGAGTCCACCTTGTCAACCATTTACAAGAGTCGGTTTAAAAAAGGATATATTGGATAAGAGAACTGATTGTCTGTTGCATGTACTGGAATTCATACCCCATATACAGACTCTGAAATATGTTCTGTTAGAAAATGTGAAGGGCTTCGAGAATTCCCAAGCAAGAAATGAGCTTGTGGATTGTATGAGGAAATCCAACTTCGATTATAAGGAACTGATACTGAGTCCCTGCCAATTTGGAATACCTAACACGCGACATCGTTATTATATGATTGCTAAAAAGAAGGAACTTTGTTTGTGCTTTAAGGATCCAGATTTAATTCATTCCTTACCGACAGAAATTTTGCAGATTTTGTCTGAGAACTGTCATACTCAAGTAGCCAATTTACAACTTGCAGTGAATTGTAAAAATGGAAAAGAGCATTCTAAATTAAGTAATATAATAGAGAGAGATGCCGATGAGAAGTATTTAATATCCAGAAAATTGCTAGCTAAACATGCCAGAATATTTGATATAAGAACACCTGAATCTGAAGGTACCTGTTGTTTCACAAAAGCGTACAGCCATTATGTAGAAGGAACAGGTTCCATCTTTTGCCCTTTTAATGATAATCACCTTAGAAAAGTTTATGAAGAATCTAAAAACTATAAAAAAGATTGTCCAGATGGATTAGATAGCTTATGCAATTTACGTTTACGGTACTTTACACCTAAAGAAGTCTCTAGACTAATGTGCTTTCCTGAAACTTTTTTGTTCCCAGATAATATTACTGATAAACAGAGATACCGACTTTTAGGTAATTCAATAAACGTTTACGTTGTTAGTCAGCTGTTACTACTTTTGGTTCATGAAGCTATATGATTTATACTTATTCTTATATTATTTTTATTATGCTGAAAATAAAATTATTTTATTACAATTTATTCTTTCATTATTCAGTCCATAATATATCTTTGTATACAATATAATAGAAATTTCATTTAAAGTAATATACAAGTATTTCCTTGTTTTTAAAAAAATGAAGTATTCACGCATCAGCATCAGTCGTCTGCCCCTAACCTGAAAATATGACTTTCATACTGAAAGGATTGCTGAATTGTAAAATGAGAGCAAATGCGGTCTAATGAATGGTATACGTAAATAAAAATGTGTTATATAGCGCAGTAGATAGACTGGAATTGTCTATAGTATTTGTAGAATTTTCATATTAGAGAAATAAAAAATTTAAACA
Source organism: Cephus cinctus (assembly GCF_000341935.2). Taxonomy (NCBI): domain Eukaryota; kingdom Metazoa; phylum Arthropoda; class Insecta; order Hymenoptera; family Cephidae; genus Cephus; species Cephus cinctus. Next base: position 84,884 of record NW_014333168.1, on the reverse strand, counting down.
AATTGACATAATTAAGAAGGTTAGAACTACAAGCAAACATTTTGTAACAACAAAAGTAAGTCTACTTATTCCATTAATTTTATTTCATATGTATCTTTTTAAATATTCATAATAATCTCATGTACTCATATTGTTAGTTATAATTTGGAAAAGCTACAAAAATGGATGAAAAGAAACAATTTGATAAGTTCCTTGGTGGGGAAGAAGAATTACCCAGGGATGTTCCCATGCTACGCCTGGTAGCATCACGAGCAAGTGAAATTGCTGCAATGAATTATTCCATAGGTAAATTTAACTTTCATCATATGCTCATCAATGTTTTAAACGTTAATAAGAGTTATCTTAATATGTATCTATGCAGAAAATCCTCAGCAAACAAAATTAATATTCCAAAAGTTGCCTGTCCACATGCGAAGAAGGATCATGTCTCACAATGCAAAGCGTATGCCACGAAGATTGCGCGAAGCGCATACTAGACAAATGGCTAAGTCTGGACTACCACCAAAAAATAAAAGGCCATCACGAAAATATCGTAGACGTCCACGTAATCTGTTACTGGAGTATAATCGTAGACAGCGCGATAAAGTCTGGTTGGAAACTCACATCTGGCATGCTAAACGATTTCATATGACTGAAAAATGGGGATACAAAATACCAAATTTTCCAAATGACAGATGCTTCAGAGCAAATTACAGAGCGATAGCGAAGCATTGCCTGATACAAGACATTTCATATTACAGTTGCATAGAAATTACTGGTCCTTTAAGTTTCTTAATCGATACATTAAAAAGGCATTGTAACACGAATGAATTAACATTTGGTGCTAAGGTGTACTTGAGTGGCACCAGAGAAGGAAATTTAATGTTTTACAAGGAAGATGGTTACCCCAAGTTTCCAATTGGAAATGTAAACTTTCTATGGAAACCACCAGATGATTCCCTTTTGAAAACTATTTGGATTTGGGTCCATCCCTGTTTTTACACAGATTTCATTAGCGCAGTTATAGCTAGTTTCAAGTTTGAATTAAATTCTTTACAAACGGATAACATGGTCGATATTTCAGAAACTGTAGTAGAAAGTGAAAGAAACGATTCGAAAATTATTGCAAAGAAGAAAGCCGCTGTCGAAAATAATTGTTTTTCTAAACATGTGGAATATCATAACGGCACAAATTGCACAATGATTTTATTAAATCATCGCTTAAATAGGTTTCGGCTCTGTGGTCCATTGGCACTTGACATAATAACAAATGCCCTAAGATTACCAAATTTAGAATTAATCAAGGAATTGCCTGAACAAGAACAAAGTCAAGTAAAAACGAATGTTGAAGAAGAAACCACAATGGAAGTTGTGGAAATTTCAACGGAAGTAGATACCGAATCAAAAGAATCGAGTGGTACTACTGCAAAAAAATCATGGTTCAATGAGTACCACAGAAAAAAAGAAAATATAGAATATTTTAAAGTACAACAGGAGCTTTTTGATGTACTGAAAGATTTAAAATCACCAAATCAATTGCCACCAAATATTGTTATAGCATTAACAGTCTTGGACCCAAGATTTTTTATGCCACAAACGAGAACAAGGTCAGAAAGAAATAATAAGGTTTCTGATAGAATACCGATGCCACCAACATTGGCAAATCGCAGTCCTATATGGGAATCTGATGTCAGAAAATTTGTCGAAACAAATCTTAAATCAACAACGCAGATAAATAAATTAAGAAGCAAAAATTTAGTTCCTGGAGTGAGTAACGATGATAATTATAACGAAAACATCATATCTAAAATTCCAATATTATTGCTTCAAAGACCAGGATGTTTTACAGATAAAAAGTGTCTAGGTAAGTCGTCATTCAAGAATAGAATAATATTTAACACATTGCAAACTAATTGCAAAGAATTCCTTTCATAACGATGAAAAATTAACTTCTATATGATAATAAATTCGGTAATTGACGTTTCATAATGTATAATGGAAATAGTTCATTGATGAACATAAATATTCTTACAGGTTTTACATCTGCAATTGATATTATCATACCAGCTGGATGGGCCATGCCATTTTGGCTTTCTTTTATATTACGCTGTGCTCGACCAGGTGGATTAAAGGAATCAAAGTCAATTATCCTTGAAAATCTCGATCTAAATTCACCTAACTTCAACAGTCCTGATACTTCAGCTTATGTAAGAGAAGCACTTAATACAAAGTTAGAAATGATGGAACGGTACTTCAGATATCCACCAAACAGAAGAGTGAATTTTGTGAAGCTTGGTATCAGCAGTCCTTTTTACTGCGAATGGAAAATTCTTATGAGAGAGTGGACAGACATGGACGACTTTTATGTTTTAAGGAACAAGAATCTTTTGTCACACTTAGAAACAAGTATATCAAACCGCAAGAGCATGTTGGGTAAAAATAAAAATAGAAAGGGTCGCAAATTCAATGTTCAAAGTACAATTACTCCTTTGGACAAAACTTTATTCCCTGATGATAATTGTCTAATTCCTGTCAAAATATCCATAGAAAAACGTGGATGTCCAAAAAACTTTTCTGTAATCTGTCTGCCTAGTACAGATGATTTGAAGAATTATGAAAACAATAATAATTGGTCTGGGCCCGTACAAAGTATTCAAAAGGATCCTAACGAGAATAAACGAAAATTATTGAGACGTGGACACTTGGCAATTTTAAAACGACTCAGAAGACAAAGAGTTCGTCGCAAAAGGAAATTAGAAAATCGGCAAAATATTTTGCAAGAGAAAGGATCCGACATTAATCTTGTAGAAATAATGAAGCGTGTGAGAAGGAAAACTATAAAGCCAAATCGTGGTATCATCGAAAAACAAGCCCAAGTAATGTCCAGCCTTTACTTGCCAAAGTGCACAAAAGTGAAAAACTCCTGTGACAGAGAAGTAATGGGTTACGTTGTTCAGGGTGATTTTTCATTCACGGAATCGAAAGGTATCGGTTTGGGGTATGTTGTTTTGCCGTCGTTGTTTTCTTTAACGGATAAAGGCAACAATATTGTTCTCGTTAGAAATACAACAACTAGACAATACAGAATTGCCAGGCTTGAAATACTAATTACATAAGAAAACCAAAATCCATATAATAGATATACTGTTATATCATATATATATTTTGTGAAAATATGACGTTTGTATTAAACAATTAAAATTCTTTATCTTTATCATTACACACCCTGACATTCATTCTCCATTGCTATCGAAGAAGTTTACAAAATACAAATGCATAAGCATAACTTGTAATAACAACTTTATTGTTAAGAGACATTATAACTTCTACAAAAGTTTATGGAATCTTTATCAGGGAGAAAATGCAAAAATTTCCGCTCACTCGCTCACATTCGTTTAGCATCTAATAACTGTCGCAATATTCTTGCTTGTCTAATAATCAGAAACTTAGCCTACAGTTTACTTTATACAATACAATTGAAATAAGCCAAGTGTAAAATTCAAAATTAAATACAACCGTACAATTCAGAGAAGTTGCCAATTGCCAACAGCTAACTTAAATCAATTAAAGTTAGCTGAAAACACTTCTACTCTCGCTAAGTCGTTGGTCTTCGTTTTTACTCACCTACTTCATTAATAATTACGTCAGCTGACATGATCAATCTTTTAATTATAATACAGTTCATTTATCTTGCTTCAATTATATTAGTAGCAAGAGCTACAGCATTACACATATGTTTTCCCACCATATCCTTGATCTTGATACGAGAGTGCAACATGACCTGAATTAAAGATCATACTTGCGGCTTTTACGAGAAACAGTGTCAAAGAAAAATTACAATAATTTAAAGAAAAAAGAATTCTATCCTTAATAATGGTCAAACAATTTAAAAATATCGTTCAATTATTTATTTTTAGTATTTCATTCAAATTTTCATTTTAACAATGTCAAACGATACCAACCTACTGTTTCAATGTATTATTCCAATTATACTGTAAAGAAAATAAACGTGAAAACCGTAAAAATGATACACGTGTCAAAGCTGAAAGTCTAGCGTGACAAAATCATTAATAACTCTATACGATGACTACGAAGGTTACACAACATATACATATGTAAATACAGTTGCCTATCGTTACAAATAATCAGGGTTTTTTCTCGGCGTAACGTAGCACCAACAATAACTGCACGATAAATATCATAGTTACGAACGTATTAAATAAATGAAAACACACATTAAACATTCATTGTATTTACTTTGATGTCAAGATGCACCTGTGGTTCTAAACAAAAAAGAAAAAAACTCAATCAACGTTCAACAAGTATTGTTTCATCTCACGTGAATCATTAAAGCCCATCTTCTTCAACGCGGTTCAATGCATAAACTTCGAAGGATATCGGCGTAAATAAATGCTATTCGATTGCTTGTCTTTTTTTTTGTATAATAACACTACTAGACGGAAGTCCATTCTTGTCCGTTTCCGCTGTACAAGTCTAGGACAAAATTTGGGAACGATTTCAAATTCGCACGCACAACTTTTGTACTTGTACTAAGTTTCACAATGTCTCTTCTCGCTTGAACTTCGTACTACGCAACAACGGTTAAACGCAACTATAAGCTCTTTTTGAGATTTTGCACAGATCGCTTCCCACAATTCTTTCGGTACTTGAATCACAATAAACTCGCTCCATAAGGCAAAAGTTGCATATTTTTTTTTCTTTTTCTGGACGTAACAAGAGCAAGAGTTACAGTTATTTAGTTCTTTCTAGTTTAACTGCCTCACCCTAAACAATTACTATAAGTAGTAAGACTCTCTCGGTCTTTTATTGCAAAGCGAGGATAAGGAAGAAGGTAAGCATACAATATTTTTGGCAGTCTTGTAAACTATTACAAAGTTTTAATTTATATGTCTTGCGTATTTCTTTTAGCCATTCGATTATTAACTGCGGTCTTTGAAACTACTTTGACTTTTATTATTAAAGTACACAATGTGATTAGAACGTCTATTTGTTAATGCCCAGCAAATACATAAGTCTGGTTCAGTACTAAACCGTTATTGGTTGGCTGGTAGATACAGTGGGTCAGTTAGTGCCCATTACTAGTCTGTTCTTATGTATTTGTTGGGAGTTTTATCGGATAGCTCTCACAAACAATCATCATGGAAGTTCAGAAAATAGATTGAAGAAACAAACATATAGAAAGCCGTGTTAAAGCTGCGGCCAAAAAAAACAGCATGCCCACTTTTTACCCTGAAGTTCTAGTTTTGTTTTAGTGCATCTGGATAATGAAAGATTTGCAAAAGCATCTGTAATTCCATAATGTACGCCTGTACAAACATTTGTGCAGACTATATCGCAAAAACAAAACATTTCTTTTCGAAAGTTCACATAGTTGATAAATACTGCCAAATCAAATTTGTATTGTATGATTTACATCAAGTGACATTTCCGTTGTTGTTAGTATTATTAGTTCTACTATTATTTCAAGTAGGCGATACGCAATGAGAACACAACGGGACCCTAAACGGAAGAGTGAGAATAAATAGTATTAAGGAAAATAAATATTTATAAAACTCCTCATTAGATATTACAAACTCAAATGATGGATCTCGTTTTGCTCCTTCCATTGGTAATTGTTGCTCGCTGATTTTTCTCTCTTTTTCAGTTCCAAGAAAGACTCGAATTTTAAACATACCTGAAATTCTGTCTGTCACGTATTAATTATGCTTCAAGGTATTATTCTTTCATTTTCGAGCTTATCGTCGCTGTTATTGATTATACTATCACTAGTACTAATACTACGGCCTGAACTATATGCATGAAACATGAAAAAAGTTTTGCATAACAATGCACATGCTCATCAATTACATAGTCGGTCTACGTTGGAAAATGTGAATTCTTAATAATTTCAACATAAAAGAGTTCTCCAGATTTCATATTTTACTCGTAGATCGATTATACATCTTTGTGACGATAACGAATAGCGATTTATAGTTTTTGATTCCTATACGGACTAAATTCAATTGTTTAACTGAAAACTTCAGTGTCGAATGTTTACCCATTTCATTGTTAACCGTTGATACAATTGTATACTCTTTTCTCTTTCTTTCTTTATCATTACAGATACATCTGATTCCAAAAATATTACTCGACAATCTCGCATATTTAGATATGGGTTATCACCACCACACGGTACGATGCTAACTCTGCGTAGGAAATCTTACCGATTCCTTCAATGTATAATAGATGATTGCTATATATAATAATGAATCAATTAACAGAATTAGCGTCCATCATTTGTCAATGTTAAAAAATTAAATTGGCATCTCATCTCTACGTAGGCAATTGTTAGATCATTTATTTATATTACAGTATATCACGGGATTAGCACAGGCGTGTATCATGATTGTGTATGAAAGAGAGAGATATGGATAGACAGAGAGAAAGAGAGAGATGAGTTTAACTTGAAAAGCGTATTTGAATCTCGTTCAAGAGTAGGGTGGAAATAAAATTATCACGTTCTAGAAAGCCATTATTTTTACTTCTTGTTCTCTAGTCTACTCCCCGTAATGTATCAATGGAATTTCTACCTACTATCATTTGTCACTCCGTTATACGAGTTACTAAAATTAAGTAGTAATAGGTAATTCTTTTTGTTTGGAATAAATTATTGGATAAATTCATTCAATAATTATTAATTGGATAGTTAGAGCGACGATTTAAATACCGATACAATTAATTTCATCTATTGTGGCTTCAGTACTTCTTCGATGAATTTCTTCATGTCGCGCATTTCCTGCGAAAGTAATCGTGCTGTTAGCAATTAACGAAGAGCTGTATTATCGAGCTTACGTAATTCTGGTTAACTTATTTCAGGGCTAACAGTCATTGCGCTTGTGATAACTGTACGCGATTATGTGTGACTGATTCCTCATGCTTATCGTATTTTATATATGTACTAATACATTTTTTCTATTTACGATCACGCAGCCACGGTTATTATCCGCCATTATTATAAATTTTAATTTCACTTCAGTACAAGATGCCTACCGATATGCTGATTATTGAATATATTTACTCACTTGATTAAAAAGAACTATACAATTATTAATTATTCTTACCTCGTCGCAGGACGTATGCATCATTCCTCGATACGTCTTAAACTCCGTTTGGGTCATGAACTGTTTTAAGAGAGACGCAGTCATTTGTCCCCATTTGTATGGGACAATTGGATCACAATCACCATGGCATTGCAATAAAGGTACATTTTTGTTGCCTACTGCAATCTGTAAAATAAAAAAAGGTTTTATAGTTATACGATGAGAACGATTTAGTAAATTTCGTAATTTGGTCATTGAATATTATTCATGATGCTTACTGCAGGAAACTTCTGATGCAATGGAAGCCAGGCTGAGAGTGCTATGACACCAGCCAGTGGTTCAGGAAATGTTAAAGCACTATACATAGCGAGTGCACCTCCTTGACTGAAACCACCTATAACAATTCGCTTTGTTGGGATTCCTGCTGCAACTTCCTGTGCGATTAACGAATGGACAGTATCTGCAGCTCTACGTATTCCTTCCTCATCTTCAGGACCACTTGGATCCAAGGATCGTAGATCGAACCTATGTTTTTACAAAAGATTATTTGTATGAATTAATTGATACTGAAGACAGCATTAAGTATTAAATATATTTAAAAATATTATAATTTAAGATATTTTTTATTTATAAAATAATAATGCCAGGCTTGTAACAATTTCATATTTTGATTTTCACTACACTCATAATGCATGTGCAGTGTAATCCACAATAATCAGAATTAGAAATTAGGTTATAAATAGCAATTGTATAAGCAAAAAATGCTTTACTATAATGTTATTATACTTATCAGTTTGCGAAATCTTGTTTTTATTTTTTAAAAACTTACCAAGATGGCATTCTAAATCCTGCATTCAATGTCACCGGCATGGTAGGACTGCAATAAATTTATGGAATAATACAAACTATTATAGGAAGCAAATATTTTAATAATCTAATTACATACGCTGTTGGACAAATGACTTTAATGTGAGGAGCCCGTACGGAACCCATGGAGCTAGCCCAGCCATGTCTAAAAAAATTGTTAGAGTAAATAAAAGATTTTTATCATTAATATATCACATAAAACACATACCCTGTATCACCTAGCCCATGGAAAAAGATAAGCTGAAATTAAAGGATTCAACTATATGATTATGTTTGAAATAAACATAAAACAAATCATATAGAAATAAAAAGTTATTACACTTCTATTACACAATGTAAACTAAGTGAATATATATCAAGATTGTTATCAAGATTTAATTGACACTATCGCGTTATCTGATTTACATGTGATAAAATTCAGATATATGTATTTGATCATTAATGATAGAAACACACATCCCACTGTTTCAATAAATAAAAAATTGGGTCATGCAAAATGTCACATACTGCTCAAAGTCTAAAGGTACACCAAGTACGTAAGAATATCAGAATTACATAAGTAATAATCGAGTTATACTCGAATCACGTTTGACAGTTGCGGCATTAAAAATATAACCAAAAACCATAATTTTCTTTAACTCACCGTAGCTGTGTGTTTGGCCGTAGCAGCGATAACTACTGGACTCGTCATTTTCCGCCGTTTTTTTGCACGCGCTATGGACAATCGTATACAATTTATAAAGGAAGCACGACGTGATATTTTAGAGTCTGAGTTATCGAAACGATATGAAAATCTTTCTAGTCTCTAGAAACTCCTCGACATCCTCTGAACACACAAATGCAATAGTAGGGCCATGCGCGAGGTTTCTGAGTTTATTGCTTTGATCAGCTTTGAACGTGCGCAAACGACGACATACGTATGCTTTTCCTATTATTTTAATATTAAATATTTCTATAGACATTTTTATAAATTTTAATAGTGACGAACCTTGTGAGTTACCCATCGACGACTTACTTCAATGAGATCTTTTTTGGACATGCCGACGGCTTATATGAAATCAAAAACGATCAAAAACGTCAGAGCGTTTTGAAATTTTACGGCGCACATACGAACTCTCCTGGACACGATTGGAACTGAGTCAGTGGCCACGCGACCAAACCTACTGACTGGAAAATTTCGTTCGTTCAAAAATGAAAGGAGGGCTTATTAATTGACTGTAGTAAAAATAAAGAAGGAGAAATAAGTGCCGTCAAAAACAAAAGAATTCATTTAAACGTTAACGTATATTATTTGGCACTTTTGAAAAGTTACTTTCAAGCGGTTAGAGATTCTAAATTTATACTTTTCGGAACAACCCATCTAAATTCAGTTTCTTTAATTTAATTCATTTCAATTAAATTATTTCTTTGCGGTTATCCAAATTTTATCTGTGAAATCGTACACAATATGTACAGAAACGATCGTTCCTCAGAAAGCTGCATGTCTGGATGTAACTGCAATGCTTCTGTTGAAATGTGTGCAGGAAGTGGAGGATGTTGTCAATTTGATTTACCCCCAGGACCATCCGCACAAAAGAAAGAAAGACAAAGACCACAGAATTCGGGTTGCGAACCTCCTAGATGTGCTAGAATGACTCCATCTTCGGAATCGAAAGAGAAATGGGAATGTTAGAGACTGGGACGATAATTATTACTAAAAATTCTGAAATTCACAATGACTTCTTCCATTTATTTATTGTTGTAGATCCTAATTACGAGTTTAGCGACTATGGACAACGTAAGTCGAATTAACGAATAAAACAATTCTTCGAACGGTAATGAAAATGTCGTATAAAAATATTTCTTTCTAGATGGAATGAAACACTATATAGGCTATGACGATAGGTCTGCATTACAGTCACAACAACCAGCAGATTATGAAGTAAAAAACCGTTTTAATGATTACAGAGCACATAATGGTATTTCAAGTGCTGAACTATATTTTAATTGAAAAAAGAAAGCGTACAAGTTAAAATGATTGATTTATTGTTAACAGCAAATATGAAGATACAACCAAATCATCCACTTCATCGACCTATCATTCAGCAGAGAAACTGCGAAGTCAGAGTTGCTGGTGGTTGCGATTGGCCAAGGACGTTTAATCAAGATAGTTGTCCCGATTATCATTATGATAACGTTCCAGCTGACGAACCGAGTAAAATTATAAATAGATTTCTATTTATAATCTGTCAATTAATATTTGAAAAGTTTAATTTCTCACTCAGAATCGTTTATGCAATCGAGACTATATGAAGACTGGGAAGAGAATCCTGAGGTCGAATGGAATAGAGAAGCTTCTTGTAGTCATCAGAGACGCGTACATTTTTAACATACTGAATACCCGTATATATTCATAATGTATGAACAATCAGTTTCGACCAACGAAACTATAATAAAGATATTATTTTTTAGTAAATCTATACTCGATTATCCTTCTTAGTAAACTTATAGTCTGTTATGCTTACTGCAAAATATATTATATACGCTCTAGGGGGAATCCCCTTCATTATGAAACGGTGGGAAGAAAATATTTTAAAAACCGTGTTTTATTTGTTCTTTTGAGGCGTGATTGTAGCAACGAATTTGTCGGATGCAGATCAAATTACTTATAACTTTAACCAACAGTATCGCTTCTTCAGTTAAAAACAAATATGTAAAATCCTTTGAGTGCCAAGATCCAAGATGACGTACGCATATTGTAGAAAAACGAAAATTCCAGAGGTTTTATTAATTTCCAGGGAAGCAAAAATGGAGTGTAAATAATGTTCTTTCATGTCAATGTCAGATCGGCCTTGAGTATGAAAACCAACCACACATGAATTTCCTTAACTTATGCGAAGCAATAAATCATTTGGACGAACAGCAACGTAGACATCATTTAATTGAGATCAGTAAATAATTATTATTTAATTTTATAACATACGACATCAATGAAAATACGTAAATGATAATTTCCCCATAGTGAATGCATTTGACGATGAAGGTACAAAGTGGACAGGCAGTCTCAAAACTATATTTGGTAACGAAACATTATTTCCTTTAATTGACAAAGTACATAATATCCTATTACGTCATACCGATAATACGAATATTAAATATTAATTATTTGCAGCTTTTACTTATACATGATTACTTACAGAATTACCTGACGGTACCATTAAGAGGAGCATCGCCCTTATCGATTTCGATAAATCGGGGAATAAATATCTTAAACAACTCAGCGCACAAAATGATGAATGCGGAAATGGAGTATTTAAATTCTATAGAATTTTGAAAATCGATTGTACCGGGAAAGCAATGATCCATGAAAATAACTTATCGCCTGACAATTGTATGATTAACATTAATTTAGATCAAAGATGCCCCGGTAAGTAATTATGTTTCTTTCCCGTTTGAAATTTGAACAATGGTCTTATTTTTACAATAATGATTCTTTGCAGATATTTTGAGTTCCACTACTACATCCGAACTGAGTAAGGTTAATCTGTATATTAATATTATTTAGTAAACCACCTTCTTTATAACCTATAAAATAGAACGACCAGATGGCTGCACGGAATTGTCAGTCCTCGTGGCAATAAGAAACGAAGCGGATGACGACACAGCATTTAGCAAAATAACAACTTTATTGGATTTTTGCGGTAACGAAATTGGTTCCCAAAAAAAGACATTTATGCGTGATAATTGTGGAAACACGTTTAAACATCAAGAAAATCAAAATTATATTTAAATTCAATTAATGTATCAAATATAACCGATTATGAATAAACAGTTTCTTTTTTTTTGAATTTGAAAAAATTTACCTAATTTATCATAAAGATTTTTGCTCGAAGTTCTATTCACTTCTATCGCAAAGATCATCAGTCAACTGTCGACGAACTTGACACATTTTATTTTGACAGTGCGTGAAATTTGGAGTCTAAATTATTTTTGGAAAATTCTTTAAAAAATTTTGCTTCGGCTTTGAAATTCATAATATTTAAAAAGTCATTACAAAAATTAAGATGTGTCAATGATGACAATAGTTCATCAATCATCAGTAATTCAAAATGTTTAAATCTTATCCCGATGTCATTGCATTGTGAGTTTATGTAGACGTGTCCTTAAGAAAAATCATGGTAATTTTACAAATCACAATATTTTTAGTCTAATCATATTATTTTTTCATTCAGACGTGACCAAGAGAACGATTATGATATAAACTGGGAAGAAATAGCAAGGTGGGCAATTGAACATGGCGATGCCAATGACAGTCCGGATGATCGTTGTGGGGCTGCGAATGCCCAACTTGATTCGCCAGGTATCGATTGGTGCAAGGTAAATGCAGTGGATATAAAAAACTTGTAAAAAAAAGAAGCTCCAGTACACGAGAGTAAAATAGTCAATATATAATTAAATTTCCGTACGCGTTTTCAGGTTGCGGATTCATTCATGCGAGAAGAAGTCGATGAAATGGATACAAATGCTTGTGACCCCAGTTTATTGAATTCAACGATCAACGAAAATCGATCAGTACATCTGCCAGAGGAAAAAGAATATTGCCGGTATTTACTTAAAATCATATAATTAACAGTTAAAGTGTAAACGGTAAAGTTAAACGGTGTAAACTTTTTTTTTAGGAACAATTGGCAAAGAATAGTAGCCGATGTCGAAGAGAACTTACCTGAAAAATATTGGGATCATTCGCGAAGGGAAAGGAAATATAATTATTCGCAATATATGCGAAGAAAACGACCTGACCTGATGAATCGAGCATGCGAGAGTAAATTGAATTATTTGAAAATAATATATTTTCGAAAAATTCATTGGGATCAAATTTTCTCATTGTGATAACTTTTTTTTAGGAAATCGTTCACATCGTACACGTGGATCATCTTTGTTTGATGGTCGGTAATTTAAATTAATGCTGTCTTGATGTTTTGATAAATTTTTTATTTTGTCTTTCCTCGTAGATTCAAGTGAAATACGACCACCGGATATGTCATCACGTAATTACTTGTGATAATAAATGATAATAATAAACAATTTTTATGTAATTATATTATAAAGGTACTAAACGTTCCTATATTGCTTTTAGGTGATTTTTCGTGTCTGAATGCATCATTCATGCAGGATACCACTTCACAGCCAAAATCTGATATCCTGGATTATTGTGAGTCAATAAAAAAGTTTTTTTTTTCCATAAGTTCATGGATAGTCAAAGGATTTTTAGATTTATTATCTTTCATTTTCAGTGGAAGCTAATTATTCTAACGTTAGACCTCAGAGTATTATGGAAGGCTATCATTTTCCAGGGCGAGCATATGATACAAGAGTTAGACAGTGTGCGTGAATTTTGAATTTTTGAAATTAACTTTACATTTAACAAAAAAAAAGTATACAATTGCAATGAAAAATTGTTTTTCCATTTTCTAATTATAGGTGATGCTAAAGTTTATATGAGCACCCCAAAAAAACATAGATCAACTCTCACAGAATCGTTTGGTAATACTGTTAATTGTTATTAACGAAGTAGTAAGACAGTAAATAAAAAATTAGTAGGAACCGTTTCATACTTAACGTTTCTTATCTTTGCAGAAATGGTTGATGGTTCGAAAATGTTTAACATTACTTTGGAGGAAGTCTTGGAAATAGGACGACAGTTAAAACATATAACAGAGGTTCGCGATTGTAATGGCTGCGAGATAATTCATATTGAGAGAGATATTAATACGGATATGAGAGGAGTTACACACAGAAAAGAAAAAGTTCGAAGATATCTTGATTCCGATTGATAAAAACAAATATGATGAAAATGTATGAAAAAATAACGTTTTAATAAATTTTTTTTAAGTACAATTATTCTATTACATTATTTAATTAGTTAATTTAAAATAGTCCGTCGCTTATCCCCTTATTTGAGAAAATGCAAATTTGATGGCAGTTTAAAAAAATTGAACTACGATTTCCAAACACACAAATTACTCGATGGAAACAAAACATACTTTCGATTAATATGAAATGTAACGATCTAAATTTCATGATGAACAAAATTTTAAAATAACGGTCAAATATTCAAAATTATATAAATTCGTATCATGTGGAATCATATATAAAATTATGTATCTCTTAGAAACATCTAGTGAACTATAATGGACGAAACAGGCTTAGGCTAACAGTAAACATTAAAAATATGCAGAAATGAAGAAGACATGAAGCATTTGAAACGTCATTAAAAACATGTACACAGAATGAACAGCGATGAGAACTGGACAGGATTATAAGGAATAGAAGGTAGAAGAAAATAACGATAGTTTTAAAAGTTTATCATCAAACCCACTGAATCCTGATAAAACGCATCCTCTGCTGCATTACATATCTTATACCATTATTCTAATACAATTTTCCAAAGAAGTATTGTATATAAAATTAGAACTATATGGCGGTAAACTTTAGGTCGACTTGACAAAAGCTGTGCATATATTAACGAAATAAAGTTTATTCGAGTGGAAAAGATTTGAATTTGAGCAAGTAAAAGAAAAGTCCTATCAAACAATTCAAACATGGAGGACTATGGTAAGTTTCATTGAATTACTTGAGACTATGATAATATATTCTATCGATATTATATAACGATCAAATTTGATTACAAATAAATTACATATCAATAATCAATGTATAATCTAACACAGTCATGGATATGAAAACGGGTCACATGAACTCTGAAGGGAAAGTTATAATTCATCCAACTAAGAAAAAGTTGTTCAAACCGAAGTCAAAGCCCAAAATACAGTTCTCCGAGAAAGGTAGAAGCCCGAATGAAGGTTAATTCCGAAAAATAACTTACAATTGATTTTTATTGTATGCAGAACTAGCCCCGGGTGTAACGCAACGTACGACAAAAATAGAAGAGACAGAGACTTGCAGTGGAAGAAAGAAAATCATTCACTCGTCCTACGTTATTAACGAAAACACAGGAACATTCATCAGCGTTCAGAGAATAGATATTTCTCCTGGTTGTCGTAATATGAATAAAAGGAACTTCTAAAAGTGTGTACCAAACAGATCAAACGAAAATGATCTATAAAGAAACATTGAAAAAGTGATGGTAGAATTTTCTTTAATTTTAATTTCCCGCTTTGAGCAGCCGTGCAACGAGCATGTAAAATATTTACCGACGGTCAAGAATTTTCAATGCACTTCGCATTCTACCTATGCTACGCATAGTCGATGCTCGGTCGAGGTACGTCAGCGACTCATAGCGGTAACCTCTGTGAACTCCATGCCAAGCAATGGAGGCTCATTTTCAATAAAATTCCGTGGTTGTACGTAATGTGTTTTTGAGCGTGTGAAAAGTGGAGTTTTTCGTGTGATAGTGAGACTTTCCTCGACTGTGAACGCCAGTGAACACATTGTCATAGGTAAGTCAACGAGGAATAACGCACGTAGTCTTAAGGGATACAAAATATGTGAAGGTGCCTGTAAAAAATATAAATATAACCTATGTATATATGTTGCACGGAATAGAAGAATGTCTCGCGCGCTAGGACACATCTAAACCTAGAGTAGCATAACATACAGATATACATAAAAAAAACAGCATCAGCCTATAGCAAGGCGTCGCGTGACGTAGCCTTGTAAATTCGACACGTCAAGCCAAACCGAGGTCGTAATATCGAGGAATCGAACTGTTTCAAAGCCGCCATATTGGCACGATCCGCTCGACCGCCGCTCTGCGAAACTCCCGTATTTGGAACTGGTGAAATACAGTGTACAAGAAGCGATTCTGAAATCCGAGAATTCCTCTGCGTACAATATTCGCAATGCTAAGTAAGATTTCTGCCACAATGATCCACAAAGTAAACGCGAAATTCCTAAGTGTATCCTTGTGTAGATTCTCAAGCTGTATGGCGATGGTTTTCATTTTTATAATGGGCATAGCCTTTCTCGTAAGCTTCAGTTCTGTCACTTAAAATTGCAGGCAGTCGGCGTCCGTACCACTACGTAGGACACGATATAACGGTGCGAAGTTAACGGTGGCCAGAAAGCTGATTAAAAATACATTTTTACGTCATTCTAGGAGAGCTTGGAACGGGTTTCATTTGTAACCACTGCATTATCCTAGTGCTCGACTCTTATAAAGACTCGAACCTGCCGTTGTATAAAGACTTCAGTCCAGGAAGGAATGGAGCAGCGAATCGTAGTAATGGCGGCCAAATAGTCAGGGAGCCAACATAACCAGGGAATACAATCGAGTAGCATGGCTACGCAAAGAGAAAGAAGTCATATATGAGATCATGCGAAGAGAGAAAGAGTGAGGTAGAGAAATAAAAAATAGTTTGCACCGTACAACTGATAATATAAAGCACAGTAATCCACTAGGAAGCAACAGTATATACAGCAGCACTATAGATGATCATCCATTATGTTCCAAGGCTATAGATTACCGTTTACCAATCATTGACGAGAATGGTGGCAGTGATGATTTTCTAAATTTACTATAAAAGCATAATGACTTGTGCAACAATACACTTGGCTCATATATATAAACCGTATATATAACTTACATACAACCGTCGGTCGTATAAACGGCAGGTTGCGCGACCTTTATCTAATCTGACAATCGCGTATCGTTAAAAGGCCACGTCTGTTCGATAGGCAACAGCTTGTGGTAGTGACTCGATGATTTTGTCAGTGGGAAGTGGGTCGAGCGAAATAGGTCAATAGGTACACAACGGGACGCGTCTGGGACGTGTAGTAAAGCGTCGAAGTACATAGAGTCGAGTATTGCGTTTATGTATACATAAAGTCCCTTTGCATATGCACGTAAACGTAAAGCGACTATGAAGTCGTATATTGAAGATAAACCGTACGGGAAGTTTGTATGCATAATATATTCACTTTATCAGCGCATATAATACGATGAAAATTAAACATAGTTCAGCATAGAGGTTATGTATCCTACGAAGTGAACTTGAATCTCCCGCCGTTTTCTCTCGAGGCCTTAAACCGTCTTCGCTGTAGGCTCCACGCCAAATTACAGGACAATAAATCCTACCAACCCCGCCAGGCGTAGGAAGTTAAAACACTACCGAAAAAAGAGTGCCAGTTGCCGGGCTTTATTCGCTCTGCCAAGTGGGTCGGCCACGCGACTCATCTGCTAGTTTTTAATAAGAAAGCACTTGGGCGATACCAACAATCTCTGCGGATGCTTAACGTCCAGCTTGGGTAAGACAATTAATATTTAAGCCCGACGGATCGTTTTGATACTAAATATGCGCGGTGGGAGTGTCTTAGGAATGCGGTCTCGCCCGCGTCGTCCGTTCAACTTCTTATTCTTATTTTTTTTTCTCTTTCTTACATACCCCCGACGCCGCCCTTGATCGCACGAAATTTCCTTCTCTCCTTTTACTCCCTTTACTCGTATTCTCCTGTACCTTCGCGCTTACGAACGCCTCCGCTCGGTCCTTTGTCTTCTCCTTTCTATTTCCTTTTTTTACCTTATACACTTCTCTATCTTTTCTTTCTTTCTCTTTTCGAAAGTCATATTTTCGCGTTCGCCATTCACAACGAAGAACTATCGTTTGCCGTTCCGGCGGAATGACGAAGAAGAGGTCAGGAGTCAATGCCCCCTCGTGTGCCCGTCCCTCCTCCCCACCGACTAACACTGTGTCCATACGGACCCGTACTACCGTGTGCTTACCAGAGTAAGCAGCATACGCGTGTTTACGTGTGCGCAACAAATCATTCAAATTTAATCGGAATGTCTACGGGTTACGTAATAACCTTTTAATTGACATCAACAAAGTTACGCTACGAGCCTAAACATTACGCTAGCAGAAACTCTGGATGTTCTTATCTGTCTCGATTAGACGTGGAAAGTGAGGGACTCCAGTTGTCTCGGTAGCGAATATCCTTCTGCATCCTCAAAAATAATCTCGAGTGTCTTACACGTGTTTGATTGGTTCTCCTTGTCTTTTTTTTTATGACGAAATTGCTTTATCTCTCACGGCGTCCAATATCTCGTACCATCTGCGGTGTGAACGTCATTTAGTCGCTACGGCAATATAACAGTGTGGTAGCCGCTTGATAAAGGTTTATTATGTTGTCCGACGCTTCTACGACGTTCGGTTATTATACTCGGAGTGCGAAGGATTTTTAGATGTCGCTGCTTTCCGCGTCTACGACAGAAATTGCCATGGAGATTGTTCGGGAACGCGTGCTCGTGCAACTTCTTTATGTCTACGTTGACTGTGCACTTAGGGCTAATTTCACGGAAGAGCCGCAGCGAATCCCATTGGGCGAACTAAGTCGTCCGTTAGATATGACGGAAACGTCGTGGTTAGAGCCGATGGCCGCGTGAATCGACGAGACACGCGCTCAGTTGACATTTGTGCCGACGGGTAGTCCGTTCGGAATAGTTACCAGCGCGTTTATTTTAGCATTCGACTCGGCAAGGAACGCAGGAGTCACGGACGACCTATCAGGTAGCGTTGCACTGGGAATATCCGGATTTGCTCAAAGAAATTATCCGAATTTAATTTCCTCATACCTTGGTACAGTGCGTATAATAGGTTCTTTTTTTTACGTTTCCCCGACAGCTTCGTAGGTGCCAACGCTACGTATCCGAGATACAACACATATTGCCTTCTGTAATATCGAGCTCAATGGAGATTCGTACGTTCAATTGATTGTTGGTTCGCTCGTGTAAAATTATTTAACACGAGGAACAGCGCTGGCCCGGCTAGATACATAATCAGACGGAGAACGTCGGAGTTTCGCACTTACCGCAAGCACGCTCTGTTGCTGCGTCTATATACACGGTGTCGTAATAAATATATGCCTGGGATAAAATAGCTAGGGGGAGAGGGTCGACCTTGCCCCGCAAATCGCCGACTGCTTGTTGCCAAGCTACACTGTATATATAGCTTGCTACGGCACACACCATGGTATACACAGGCGTTATGTTGAGTGTATATATATATATATATATATATATATATATATGTACGCTATACGTGGAGGACAGAGGGGTGACATACACAGTCGTAAAATGACTCACGTGTATTCGCTGGGCTTCGTTGCGTAAAGGTGTATATATATATATATAGGCATATAAGAGGAGAGGAAACACGCGAGCGCTCTGTTATGCACGTTTATACACTGTGCGCCGTACGATATGCGCCTCGGAGCAACGATGCACATGCACCACAATGCATCTAGGTGTAATCGTATTCGAGGCAGCCAACTGCTAAGTGGAAGCGCATATTATTTCGATGCGTGGGCGAGAAGAGGAAGATTATACGATAAAAGTTTCCACGCTTCGTCTTTTCTCGTTCTCTCTTTCTCTCTGTTGTTTTGTATATATGTACGTATATACATTGTTTTCTCTTGCTCTTGTTACCTCTCTCATCATTGGTTCTCTGCTTTAAATGAGCTACTTGTGTGTTTCACGGTTGACACTCACACTCTCAGTGACAAATTCACTCTCTAAAAGAGTTTTCGCGCGGCCGAGCGACCGAGCGCCATTTTAAATTGCCTTCTCTAGCGGGGAAAAAGTATAGACGATTTTCACCATACGCTTCTAGTTTGTGTATCGAGTAGGTCTTGTCTCTGTTTCGCTTCTGTGCTAACCATGTATTTTCTTGGCCCCATAGAGTCCGACGGGTAGAATTCGCTTACGCACTCTCTTTCTCTGCATTACCGGCCAAGCGAACGAGAGAGAGGGCGAGCGTACTTTACGTGCGCTTCGTCGCCTTGTGAATTCAGCCGTTCTAAGCAGCCGGTTACGTAAGGTTCCTGCCGTGAAAACGCTGCCGCTATTCGTGTAATATCAAAACTCCACTGAAAATCTCGTGCGCGTCTCTATTAATGGCTGCGGGTTAAATTCCTTCGACAGTCATTCTATATGTATAATGAGTGCTTGGTTTATTTATTCTGATTAGTATATAATAGTTCCAGGCGGGTCTGCAGAGAGACTATGAATAAATATGTATTCGTGACCGGCGCACTAGTCCGACCGATAAAGTTCCTCTGCTTGCTGGAAAGGAGAATATGGTAATGCCTATGGCGACTAGGCGGGTTATGTTGTCGGGTAGCGAGAGTAAAACGTGAACATAGCAGTCGGATGTTTCCATTAAGCGTTATTCTTGTATCAGATATGTATGAGGTCGCTTTGCTATTTTTTACGGAGACCTTAAACTTCGCCGCGATTGGACGAGTCGCGGAACGAGTCTAGGTCAAGGGCTGCTTGGACTCGGATTCCTCCGTACAATCCCGTAGGATCGATGCGAAGCATCGGGCGCGTTCGGTCGGATGAGCACATGGATGGATGGATGAATAAATGGACGGATGGTTGGTTTTCAAGCGTAGGGAGATTACCCATGGGGTCTTGTGAATCGACCTTAAAGCGGGAATGGCACGTTCCAAGCTAAACCCATAGACACTTGGCTGGAAAAAGATCGATGAGTGGGACCGGGGCAGCGCCGATCGAAGAGAAAAAGATGGAGAAACAGCTTGAGGAGTACACACAGTATGGAGTCTGGCTGACTCTGTATAATGGCAGATAGAATATAGTATACATGTAGAATAGAAACGGACGAGTGAGACGAAACGACGTCGTTGTTCACTCCTGGTCGTCTATGGTAGAAACGAGAGAGGGAAGAGTGAGGCGAGTCGCGCAGTCGCCATTTTTGGTTTGCTCGACATCCCGCTGGAATTCAATTCCACGCTTCTCGTTTCTTGGCTTCGGTAAGTCCACACGTTTTTCGAAAATCCCTGCGTAATACCGTGCGCACCGTAACGAGGTAAATAATTGCGACGACGCTTTTGAGCGTTGTCGTACGCGAGAAGAGTATATTTTATGTTGAATGAAGAGAGACAGTGGCGCCTCTAGCTGAAGGGCGAGCGCAACAGAGTGAGTTACTAGCAAGCAAGATGGAGGAGACTGTTATATTGAAGAGGGAGTGAGTGAGCGATAGTGTGGTGGGGCGGATAAGTGAGCGTCGGTTAAGGGGGTAAAGGGGGGCAAACAGTGTCTTGAAAAGAGAAAGAGAGGACCATAGGACACGACGACAGTACTAGTGTGAAAGAGGGAGACGCCACAAAGTAGAAGGGCAGACGCGCGCCGGAGGGAACAGCGTTCGCCGACTAGTTCTGCCTGCCTGCCACGTCCAACGCATACGTATATCCAACAGATCAATAATTCCCGATAGACAGAGAGCTGCTATAAAAAATACGGCAACCTATCGACAGAGGCTTTTGGGAGTGCCAGATTAAAAAAGAAACAAAGAAAATTCATCCGATTAGAGGATGACGCGATAATGAAAAAAGATACGGACATTCCACGAAGTATTTCATTTTCGGAAGAACGACACTTTCGCGTTCGATCGATTCTTCGTCGTCGTTCAACTGCTTTTCTTTTCTTCGTCATCTTCTGAAATTCTTCCTCATCGTTTTATTGCCGTTGCACGATCCGCATTTGTGCACACCGGAGGCACAGGGTATACGGTTTTTAAGGCGTCGGACCGGGTCTCCGGGTTGGTAATGGTGGGATGGTGGGCTGTTGGCCGGGTACCAGGGGGAGGAACCCTAGCAGCGGCTTAGTCTCATAGTGGGGATTGCGTCCGAGGAGAAATCCTCGTGGCGGAGAAGGAAGTCCAGGACCGAAGCGGTGGAAAACATTGGCGACGAACGCGAGCGCTTACGGCGACATTGCAAAGCCATCAGTTGCGAGCGACCGGGCGCTCGCTCGCATGTGAACCGGGTCTGCCGTGGTCCGCACGGATGTGAACGTGGCCTCGTGTGCACATCGCTCCCATACGCGAGGGGAGGAGGATCGCTCGCGAGAATAGCCAGCCGCTAGCGCGAGTACGCTTATACGCTATTCCGCGCTAGCGAAATAGCTTCGTCTTGTAGACTGTCCCGCACTCTTTCGGGCTACGAAGCGTAAGTTTTTTTTTTTTCCCCATTAAATACGACGGCCAAACGACAGTGCATTCTCCCACCTCGTTACGACAACGACTGGAATTTTTACATCGTTCACCCTCGGTCCGACATCCAATCCAAGTCTCGGTGACGCCGTGAAACCTACACCAGTGCGTCTGTGAAAAGTGATTGTTCAGTGTGTTACTTAGTCGTACAGGTTTTAATTATCATTAGATGCTTTTCGACGTCACACATATTTTATACCACGTAAGATATATCTAAGGGCTCTCGCGTCGTATCGTTCTCTTCTCCGGTCTCTGGAAGGTTGTTATCTAACCTTCTGCCATGGAGGTGGGGATACTCTCTTCACCTCCTCGTTCTATTCTCTCTTGTAGTGTTGACCAGAGAGAGAAAGAGAGAGATTGACTTTATAGTTGGTTCTTTCCTTTTTCTTATTCAATCTCCACTCACTTCTCTACGTCGCCCTATTGTATGCTTCCTCTTGCTCTCGAAGCAACCCGTGAAAGTGCGCGGACGCCTATGTTTCTCCGAGTACACCCTGAGCAACGTACATACGTTTCTGCGACATTATATTATAGTGATGTCGGGCCGTGCCCCATTCTGTGTCTGTTTCGCGCTTCTGGAATTACTGGTTGATTTCAGGAAAATCACGGTAGGAGGTCACAAATTGCGTTTCGATCGAAGTTACTGTGTGCTCTTAAATTTTTCGAGAGAACCTGGAGATCGTGATAGGAACGATATCTTGATTGCGGGGAGTCCTCGATTGTTCATTTTCTAATGGGATTGTATATTCAGTACTGTTTCTAGGAGTCTCAGCTACAGGGATCTCCTTTCTCTTCATTTCTTTGTGCTTATCCAGTACAGTCTTGTAACGTTCTCTTTCCTTTACATACCGCGTCCTGGATTTCACAATCGACAAATCGACTTCACGAGCTTCTTGGCCGATTTCTGTGTATTTTTCTTCGCTGATGTTTATCAATGATGATTCCTCATATTCGATATCTTATCACGTAATTTTTTAAGCTTATAGTGCATTTTTCGTATCTTTAAAAAAAAATTTTCATGAAAGCCTTTTTTCATGTTCCAATATGGTTTTTATGAGTTTTTATATTTCGATATGGAACTCTGGGTCATGTGGTTATGCACAATATTATCCTAATCATTAATTCCTTGTTGTGTCTCTGCTAACAATAAGTTATTATCTGTAACTGATTATCTTGTTTTAATCAAAAACTATTTTCAGGCAAATTATTATCCTCAGGGAATAAACACTTTCGAGTCATTATTTATAATATGCTTGTAGTGCGTAGTTTTTTTTTGAGATTTGGTGTCTTCCATTTCTTGGTGTCTTTATTTGATATTATCTTACTTAATATTAGTCATTTTTTATCTGCGTGTTAACTTCTAATACATTTCTCTCGCACGTAGGAGTCAGCCTGGCCAATGAGTTACTTTCAAGTAAATTTGGCATGTGGTTGCAGATGCTGTAATAAAAATAGTCACTGTTGGCTACTTGTTTATTATTTGCTCAGAGCCTTCTTTTTTTTTTTTTGAGTCAGAATATTTTGACCAAACAACATGTTCTTTCCAGTCGATCTGTTAGATATAGATTTTTCACATTGATATTTCGTTGGATTGCGCACAGAATTTTATTTAAGTATTCATTTTCACCTTATATTGTCAGTATGTACCATGCTTGAAATAGTTGAATATGGCTTTGTTCGTCATCTTTGTATTACTTGCACTATATACTTGTATTGTCACAAGTGTTATTCAGATCTTGCGAAACCAGTTATAGATATGAATATCATAGGCTGTCCTGCTTAATTGTTAATCATTCAATCAAAAAACATAATCTTGTTGTTTTTAAACTTTAACAAAATTCTCGTTCTTTATCGCTCTTTATTTGTATTGTCTACTATAATCCATTAATTCTTATTGTTGCAGATCTCTACTGGCATGGAGCTAGGAGCGCACTGATAGTGATAGTCTATGAGGTACATTTCATTTCTTAAAATATACACACTTCTTATGTATACACTAACATAAATTATCTTTATTCAAAACTATGTTTCTACTTCAAATCGAGCAATTCTCTATAGAACTTACATGTAATAACGATCTTAAAATATTCTGTGTACTTTTCTGTGTAGATCTTGGTTTCTATGCATTGCCTGCCAAAGAAGAACTGAGCCCAATGTTTCCACACAATTCTAGTTCACATGAGATTTCTACCGAAACAAATGCCTTCGTACAAAATTCCAAGGTAAGTGGATCGAGTGCTGCTTGTTATTTTTTCAGAAATATACAATTAAGAATGATCTTGCTCTCCCTGTTATTTATAACGAAGATCTATGGATTCCCTAAAGGATAATTTGCATACCCGTCTTTTTTTATTTCTTGCAGGGGGATGTAGTAGTATTAGAGGGTAGCAGTCTGAGTGGGGTGGGGGAGGGGGAAGGACCAGAGCGCGCTAGGTACTGTGATATCGAATTCATAAACAGCAGCATGATGGCAGCACCTACCAGCCACCCCGAAGCTACCGCCGCCAATGACTTCTTAACCGTCCTACCACGCCAATCTGGTAAGTTTGCATAAGTCTCATTATCATTCTCCAATCACATTAAAAGACAGATGCGCGAATATAAGTGATAGAATTGATATGGAATATAATGTTCTGTTTCTAATCCCACCAACTATGCACTTGAGACAGGTGTGAAGTGTCTTGAAGTTAGATAGAATTACGTTGATGCTGTACACTGTCAGTTGTGTATGAATGTAGAGAAGTCTTTTAGTTGTCTTGTGTTAATAGAGCTGAAAAGAATAAAAAGGTCAGCTTAGACGATACTTTGACGATTCAAACGAAAGTCAATTCGATATACACGCTACATGTAGATTAATGACTTAGGAAAATTGTTCCTCCGATATCTAAATATTCAACATAGTGCGTTTGATATTGCAGGTGAGCTCAGCTCAGCCGGTGTAGGCGAGGCCCGCCAGTCAGTGGCGCCAGCAACCACAAAAAATCCAAGAAATCACCTTCTAACCTACGATAATAATAATAAAGTAAATCACCACAACAATGCAGAACATAATCATCACAAGTACAGAAAGCAAAACACACAGGGCTCGCCTGGTCAGCTGGGCAGCTCCGCCGATAACTCTAAGTCTACTTGTAAGCCGTTAAGTGATAATAAGGATAGCTTTAGCGATCTAAGCGTTAGGGTACTAAAAGTAAGTTTAAATCTAAAAGTAACGAGGGGCGATGCGTGCCGCCCCGCTGGGGTACCTAGCCTAGTTAGGATACCCAAGTCTGATCGCCCCCAGCGGCTGCCGCGTCTCGCCGCCTCCGTCGACAATTACTCCTTACTAGGGTCCCGCCTTGACCAGGGCGACAACAATAACCTTAAGGCTAATCTTAGTTTCGTAAGTAATAATAACTCAAAGTCTGTGATATTGCTCAGCTCAACCAGTTACGGTGACTACTATCTCCTCCCCGATGGCGACCACGTCCGAGCAGACGCCGTCGCCGCGGCTCTTCTAGTTGAAAACGATACTTCTAACAGATCGAAAAGCATGAAATTACTAGGTGATAAGTGCTCCCCCGTTACCAGTTTCGCTCCGACCTCCCGGCGGCTCGACAAAAGCGTAATCTTGGACGAAGACAACGACAAACGCCGCGGCGATTTTCTCCCAAGCCTCCTGCGGATGGCAGGATACCCCGTGAAATTGCATTTCGATAGAGCCGCAGAGGCTCAGAAATTCGCGGTCGACACCGCCAGTTCTTCCATTACGCTTATCGTTTCCGAAGACGGAATCACCGAGCACACCCTGCGATCTACTGTTTATCTGGAAAATCTCACGCGAGTCCAAGTACCATCTCCTACTTCTCCACTAGGGCACGCTCCCGTGACCGAGCTGACGCAACGCATATGTGTTCCATTAACGATACAATGTAAGGATTACGTTAACGACATTGCTAATAACTATTATTATTATTGTATTAATGATAATAATAATAATAATAATACGACGATGATGACGACGATTATGACGATCAATGAGAATAACGATGACCACGATGACTTCTACGACGACTACTATCAATACGGAATGAGGAACCTCAAGACCAACGCGAAGAAGAGCGAGAAGAGTAGCGTTAGGAGTCACGGAGGAAATATGAATATTAGCAACAATAATCCAGATGTTATCGAAGACATTGTTAACGTCGCTTTGTGCTACAAGACTAGTTGTATAATGACTACTAATGTTAGGATGTTAGGGTCTCAAAATGATGGTATTAGCCGTACCGAAGCAACAATATTTACTGTTGGTGCTCTTTCATTTCAGGATAACGATAAGTCTAACAAGCCTCTAAACGCTAGCTTTAAGGACGATAAGTATCAAGTGTCTACTAAGGTTGATCTTAAATCTAACTCTAAGGTTAAGTCTGTATCTAAGTCTACGCTAAGCGTTAAGTCTAGCGATAAGTCTGAAACGTCTCACACCGCTCGACTTGACGAATCTGACGACGAAGAGCAAGTTCGGTCGGCCGTCAACATTCCTACATTGACTACCTGCGAGCCTACGATGACGCTTACACGCCAATCAGCCACCGTCACATCCCAAACTAACGCTGTACCTGCCTCTCGAGTCGAGAATCACTCAAACGACGACGATGACGACCATCAAGAATACCGCCAACACAACAAGAACAATTATCATAAACACTATGAACATCAGTATCAGCATGATGACGACACTCCTAGAGAAGAATCCTCTGGGAGCTATCTCCAAAGTGATCGTATACCTATTAACGAGTACGTTACGCCGAGTCTTAGAGACACTCAGATCAATGAGCCAATTCCTGATTTCATTAAATCACGAAAAATGACGAGCCACCAAATCTCAATTGGCAATTCAACGCGACTCGCCATTTTGGCTTCCACGTGCAACGAATCAACGAGCACTGCGTTCGCCGCGGCTTCGCGAAAAGCAGAACTGATAAGTCTAGTACGTGCCATCATTCCGGCTCTCAACAGAAAACTCGAGGAATTCGATGAGAGCCAATGCGAGGATGAGCGCCGTCAACTCAAGGACGCCCTGAGTATCCTCTTTGAACGCACCACGTCCAAGCGCTGCCAGGACCTTCAGGAGCCGATCATGGATTACAAACGACGATGGGGCATCCCGGCGATCCTTGGTTTGGCAGGCGGCGGAGAAAGTTCCTTGAATAGTGGTGGTGCTGCCAACTGGGGAACTACTCAAGCTACTACACCCAACAATAATAATGCTGCCCAGTCAGGATGGGGTGGTACACCTGGAAATCCTCCGGGAAGTGCTGGACCTCCTAGCAATTGGGGTGGTAACAATGTAAATCGATCTGTTACTGGAAATCCTAATCAAAATCAGAATCAGGGTCCGCCCGGAACGCAGAATAATCCAGGTAAATTGGTTTACTCAAATTTATTTTAATCAATTGTTTATTTTGTCCTGACGAATTGTTTAATAATTTAATTATCCTTCTTATGCGCAGGCAACGTGAACAAAGCTAATAACCCTAATCAACCGCCGAACTCTCAGTCCGGCCCACCAACTACTCAGTCGAATACCGCAGCCCAGGGTAATCAGAACAACGCCCAATGGCCTCAAGGCAAGTCCAACAGTGGTGGTCCTGGGCAAAATCCTTCCGCGCAGAACAACAACAGCAGTGCCGGACAACCGCAGCAACAGCCTCCGGGTCCCAACGCCAACAATAATCCAGCAAGTAACCCGCCCCAAGGAGCTGTTACTCCTGGCACCGCACCTGCCGCCAACAACCCATCGACCAAGCAGCAGCTAGAACAGCTGAATACCATGAGGGAGGCCTTGTTCAGTCAAGATGGTTGGGGCTGTGTAAGTATCTTGAATTAATTAATTATTGTTCAAAATAATACTTGCATAACGAGTGTATGATCTTCCGAAAGCAACGTGAAGATGATCAGCATCTGCCAGTAACACTTCTGCTGCTCTAGAAGCTCTAGTGTAAATGTCTGAGAGTCGTTTATTTTCGTACATAGCAACACGTAAACCAGGATACCAACTGGGACGTACCAACCTCACCAGAGCCAAGCATGACCAAAGATGGCGTACCAATGTGGAAGCCTCCAGTGAACAACGGCACTGATCTATGGGAAGCGAACTTGCGCAACGGCGGACAACCGCCACCTCAGCAACAGGCGAAGACACCCTGGGGTCACACTCCTTCTACAAACATCGGTGGAACCTGGGGCGAGGATGACGATGCAGCGGACTCATCTATGTGGACTGGAGCACCGACACCGAGCCAACCTAACACTGCCCAGTGGCCTGGCGGTGCCGGTGGTAACCAAGCTGGTATGTGGAGAGGAGGAGATATGCTAGTGAAGGCTGGAGATGCAAATTCTATAGCTCGAACGGGTTTCCAAATTTTGAGTTTTAGTCGGATATTTTCTACAGAAGATCTCCAATTATCTTCAAGTGACTATGTTCAGAAGTCTTATTACTTGTATTTTTGTCTACTTTAAATTATCTATTATATGCTTCGCGAAGAAACGGCCATTATATTATGTAAAACATTTGTCAAAACTTCAAATTGCACTTCAATCGTTTCAACGTCTTATTCGATGAAAAAATTTTTTCTCTTGCTTCTTCAACTACTGAACACGGCAAAAGATTTTATTTTCACGTGAACATTTACTGTACACTCGTGCAATAAAACGTTTTAGTATCCTATGTATATAGACATGCTCTGTTCAATTGCTGAAGTATTTTTGACACAGAAAGTATTCTATGATGCCTGCTTGCACAATATAGTATACATGCTGTATATGTTTTAGCAAATACTTATATACGATGCTTTCTTTGTTCGGCTACCATGCAAACAATTCTGAGCAAAGTCGTTTTGTTGAATCTTATCCGGAGATATTATTGACTGTCAATTGTTAGTATTTCCTTTTGAAGACAGCTTACACCTGATCTTGCAGCTGGTTCTGGCAAGAGATATTTTTAAATAATTTCTGTTGCAATGTGTATGCACCTTCAGCTACGCACAATCTATGTGTAATAGTGTCTCATACGTTTACATTGCGATCCTTATTTGCTTGTTTTTTGATAGCACATAATGATACTCCGGCATTCACGTAGCTTTAAGCCAAGGGTGGGGTTGGGGAATGATAATGTTACTTTTGGTTTTGGAAATGTTATCTCATTTTGCAAAATGTGGAATTTGGTCTATGAAACTTTCAGTTGCTGCAAAGCACAAACGGGTCGATAACTCTATATCTTATATATTGTTGCAATAGCCATGTACCTAGTGTGCGGGTTTTCTCTGTCCTCTGACTTTATGTAAATAGTTTTGAAACTATTCTTATTTGATTCCAGCATATTCTATGTTCAGTGTTACTTGCATATATCTCTTTATAAGGATTTACATAAATAAAAAAGAATAACTTTGCAATCATTAAACGGTTCGTTCATTCTACAAATTCTGTAGGAACAAACGTTTTAAAGTTACTTATTGACAAGACTGAGAATTGAAAGTACATTTGAAAACATTTTGTGAAACGAATGAATTTCAGAATCGACAACTTTTCCAAATACCAAATAAATTTTTTTAATCTATTAACAAGAAAAAGGTACAAAGAATAGACGGATGAATTTTTATAAACAGGATCAAGCTGGGGCGATCCCAGGATAGATCCCAGAGATCCAAGGGATCTGAGACCCGTAGATCCACGTGAGATGCGCGATCCACGTGATCATCGTATGTCATTGGATCCGCGAGATCACATGCGCGTAATGGATCCAATGGGTCGCGACCATCGAATGGCCGACATGCGTGGGGACTCACGTGGAATTTCTGGACGTCTCAATGGCGCAAGCGCCGACGCAATGTGGGGTCAGCCTCCGGGTCCACCTCATCATCAAATGGGCCATCAGCATCCTTCAGGACCACCCGTGAAGATGCTGAATCCCTCAAGTATGAATCAATGGGCTGCTCCGCCACCGAAAGACATGATGCCAGGAAAGCCATCTGGATGGGAGGAACCATCGCCACCCACTCAAAGAAGAAACGTACCGAATTACGATGACGGTACCAGCCTCTGGGGTAACCCTGGTGCGAATCAACGAGCCATGCCAGGTAGTAAAGTCTCTCACTGGAAGGACCTACCCACTCCGAATCTGGGACGCGGAGGTTCACAACCAGGTATATATCGCAATTACTATAGCCTCGTTATAATTTGCCTGATCTTGGTTTAATCAATATCTCAATTATCAAGATCAATCTCTAATTAATTCTTTTTTTTTTGTTATCTACATCATCAGGTATGCAGTGCCCACCGGGTATGCCACAAAATCGAATGCCAGGACAGCCAGGCATGAAGCCAGACGTCGGTGGACCAATGTGGGGACATCCTGGTGGTCCAGCCGGTCGCAATGGCTCCTGGGTTGACGGTCCACACGATGCAGCTGGTTGGGATGATCCTAAGACACCAGCCGGCTGGAACGAACCTCAATTGAATCCAGCGACCTGGGGTGGACCCACGGCACATAAACCAAAACCAATGGGACCCAGCGGCAGTTGGGCAGATTCTGAAATGGATCCTACACCCAGTTGGGGCCATCAAACTAAACCAGCTCTAACTAAGGAAGTCATATGGAACAGTCGCGAGTTCAGATATCTCTGCGATTTGGGTTACAAGGTATGGCATTTCAATTCTGTATCTTGATTTGTTACTTATAATTTCTATTACAGCCTGTGCGTTACTTTAATCGTTTATTTATCTGAATCTATAGAAGGAGGACGTGGAGGTCGCGCTGCGAAGCCGCGAGATGAACAGAGACGAAGCACAGGAACTTTTGAATCAACTTCGTCCGGTTGACCAGTGGCGCCGCCACGATGCTCACGCCGGATATGATCCTACTAATCAAGTAACACCGGCACCAGCCTATCCCAGATTCAATCACGTTGCGCAACAGATGTCTTTCCCGCCGGTAAGACCAAAGTTAAATCATTATTTCGAATGCCGCGCACTTATTCTGTCAAAAGTCAAAAACAATTTTTATTACGTAACCGGTGACCTCTGTATATTTAAACATTTACCATATATACAAGGGATCCACTTAGTATAAGAACTTCTTTTTTTTTCTGATACATTGTTTCTGGTAAAATCCTTTACTACCCCGTATCGTGTCAACCCGTAACTTATTACCTGGATGAACCATGTTTATAAAAACATAACTGTGATGAATCTTTATTTTAATTTGACTGACAAAATACGCGCGTGGTGTGATTTATGTATATGGTGTTGAGTGACGACTGTGTAACATGCGTTGTGCGAATTGATACGGTCCTAACCGGTGTTTTATAAAATTTAACAACGAAAGCAATGACTAGAACGTATTAGAAGAGATTTGGTACAGTATTTTTACGTGGTGAAGGTTATTACCAGCTTTGATGGAAACAGTAGACGATGCGATATAAGGTACAGCCTTGCAAATAGCGCACCGTTTTATTTGTCGTGTTGTGTGTTTTGTGTGTCCATTAGTGTGCATATATTTTTAATATTTACATTTACGTAAACGAAAAATACGTGCCTTGGATTCAAATACAACGGGATACCATATACGAAATGTGATACCGTTAAGTCGTACAAAAGAAAACAAAAATTCAATCATTTTTCATATTAATTCCCACGTATAATTCATTTGGTAAAATCGGAGTGAATGATCCTTCTTAAATTTTCTCTAAATTATATTACGTAACTGTGCTATTTATAACCCATTGCCGATTAGGTCATACCGAGTCACGGTTAATGGATAACTGCAACGAAATACGAGGAGAGTCGACGGAGAGAAAGAATTGTTCATACTTAACCATGCGATTATGAAAATCTTTGGATTCTAAATTTTATCTCGTTACATAATATACACGCTATTTCAAAATTAACTCGGTGACAATTAACGTCTCTAAGGGAAAGTTTGACGTTTCTATTTGAAAGACTGTACCTGGACACGGTTAAAGAACAACGTATGGAGTGATCGAGATAAACGAGCGTATGAGTATCACAGTTAAGAGTATGAATGCCAGATGAAGGTGTGGAGGTCGGAGGTCATAAGGTTGCTGGGAAGGGAACATGGGGTACAGGGTTGTTCGTGTTTAAATGCAGGGGGCCGGTGTGCCCAGCGGGGCTGCCACTGGCGGTGTAAGTGGCTCCGTGGCCAGCGCCAGCCTTCTCAAGCTCCAGCAACAGCAACAACAACAGGCAGGTGTTCAGCTACAGCAACAACAGCCCAGCGCCAACGCGCCGCAGCCTCCTTTCAACCAGGTGAACTACCTGATGTCCGACTACACTTGGATACGCGATATGCGATGCCATTTCTATTACAATATCATTCCATTCCTCATCGCTGTATTCCTTGGAACAAAGATCATACAAGTTTTACAACACTTCTTTGTCCGAGACCTACAATTCCTGAATCCGTTACAAAAGTCTCTTCTTTGCTACACTTCAGAATCATGTACGCAAAACGACCGATACACTATTCGGCTCTGTAATTGTTCCATGCATGTAGATATGGGACTCCTTTTTTTTCCTCTTTTTTTTCTTTCTTTTTTTTTCATTACTTTCATTTGACTCCACGATGTTGGAAAGAAATTACTGGAATACGATTCACGCGCTGGTGCATTTTATTTTTTTCCGAGTAGATTCTTGTTGTCCGATGAATTTGGTAGTTGCGAATGGTTCTTTTGGTTTCGTTCGGAATTATCTATGACTGTTTGTCGGGACGAATTTTTTTCGGTGAAAATTCTTATTCGCGAATAAGGGTCAGGTGGGAAATTTTTTGTAATCGTTGGCAATGTTACATGGTTTTGATATTTGCGCCTGCGCAGTGAAACGAGTAAACGAAAAAGACATATGCTTGCGTTGCACGAAGAATTGCTTATGCTTGATCTTATTTAATTGTCTTTTTCTTTTTCATTTTCTTCCTCTTAACATTATCTCTATTATTTGCGAGGGTATCATCCTCAACAGTCGATTTGTGGACTTGCATACTGTGATGTGTAACGAAATCACAAAATTTCTACAATTCGATTGTTAATATGTCATCGCTTACTTGTATTGGTAGAAAGTAATGCAAAGTCGTCACGTGCAAGGCTTTATTTTTATTTTCAAGATTATAATAATTTTCTGATAAAGTATTTCACTTTTCTCTGTCAAGAAGTTACAATTGTTTAGATAATAATTTGTCGCAGTAGTGCCCCACGTGACGCGTCTTGTAGTGCTAGATTCGAAGGTTCAAGAAAATTCTTAATATTTCATAATAAAAATCTTTGTTTCCAGGCATCGCGAACGCCGCAAAATCAGCCGAGCACGCAGCAGCTGCGCATGTTGGTACAGCAGATCCAGCTGGCAGTGCAAGAAGGATACCTGAATCATCAGATCCTGAATCAGCCACTGGCACCCCAGACGTTGATCCTCCTGAATCAGTTGCTGCAGCAGATCAAAGTGCTGCAACAGTTGCACCAGCAACACTCTGTGCAGACGTCCTTGAAGGGGAACAGTCAGACGCTCCTGCAGATAAGCGTGCAGATCACAAAGACTAAGCAGCAAATAACAAACCTTCAGAATCAAATTGCCGTGCAACAAGCGACTTACATGAAGCAACAGCAACAGCAGCAGCATCCCGCAGCGCCATCTCAGGCATCCGAATACTACAAGACTTCGGTCCACGATCCCATGTCTGCCCTACAGAATAGCTTCAGCGACCTAACTATGAACAAGGAGCCTTCGGTGGTGAGTAGCAAAAAAAGAAAAAGCGATTAATAGAATTATATATTGATTAAATCATTGCGAGTGGGCAACTGTTTCAATCTGAATTACAACGAGCACGTATGTACTGATATCGTTATAGAGTCAACAACAGTCCAGGTTGAACCAATGGAAGTTGCCATCACTCGACAAGGACGGCGATATCGCCACAAATGAATTCTCACGTGCTCCTGGCACGACGAGCAAACCTCCTACCACACCCGGTGGATTAGCTCAGTCACACAGCAGCCCTAATATGAACCCGTTGCTTGGACAGGGTGATGGCACCTGGTCATCCAGATTGGGAGACAGCGGATGGCCCGACGCTGGCAACAGTGACTCCACTGATGGAAAGGACTGGCAACCGGGTGGTGCGGCATTCACCGACCTAGTGCCCGAATTTGAACCTGGCAAGCCATGGAAGGTAATCCATTCCCAATACCGTCAGCCATATTTGTCCCGTGCTACATACGTACTTGGAGTTTAAAGAAAAAGACAAACTACTCTGGACATATAAGGTTTCCAATTTTTCCTCATGGCACGCAACACTTTGTCGATCTTGTGAATTAGATGAGAGATCGTTCGACCTCGTGTAATTTGAGTGGTCTTTTTTTTATCCATATGCGCTCTAGCACGCGGTTTACGTACGGTTACGCTGTACGTAAAGAGGGTACTAGTTAATAAGGTTTGTTCGGATCCACCTATATTTGATATCGTTTTAGGGTCCCCAGATGAAAAGCATTGAGGATGATCCTAGTATTACACCCGGCTCAGTAGTGCGTTCACCACTGTCGCTGGCAGCAATTAAAGATCCTGACGCGATCTTCTCCTCGAGCACCAAGACTTCACCGCCACCACAAAGTGCCAACGTTGACACTTCTATTCCCAGCCTCAGCAACTCAACCTGGAGCTTCAATCCGCCCGCCACTACTCCCAGTGCTTTCACCAGGTAAGCATTCATGAACTTCATAAATCATTGGGTCACAACCGACCACGAAATTAATATATACCCCCAAGCGTCCAAGAAATCAACTGAAGATATCTTTCAAATGTATTTATATCGTTAATTTTACAGCTCGAAGAACACTTGGGGAGACTCGGCGCCTCCACCTACGTCAGTGACGTCTGAACTCTGGGGCGCGCCCATGAGCAAAGCCCGAGGACCACCTCCTGGCTTAGGCAGCAAGGGTGCCGCAAACGCCAGCAACGGCTGGGGAGCTGGCCTTGGCAGTGTCAGCAGATCCTCTAGCTCCTGGGGCCTCCAGTCGAGCGCTGGCGGCAACACTGGTTGGGTGTCGACCTGGTTACTTCTAAAAAATTTGACACCCCAAATCGATGGATCGACCCTGAAGACTCTGTGCATGCAGCACGGACCTGTCCAAGATTTTCGTCTGTACCTGAACCACGGAATTGCCCTTACTAAATACTCGTCCAGGGACGAAGCTATTAAGGCAAGTACACGCGGAAGCCCATTATATATATATATCGTACGCAGATAATTTTAAACCAAATAAGCACTTCAATAATATTCATTGGATCTCTCTCATTCAGGCTCAAGGCGCATTGAACAATTGCGTCCTCGGTAACACGACGATATTCGCAGAGTCACCCGCGGACAGCGAGGTGCACACGCTTCTACAGCAGCTCAGTCACGGCGGTCAGCAACAGACTGGTGGCTCCGGTGGTAGCGGTTGGGGCCTAAGACCCACCAGCAAAGCGGGACCACCTCCAGACACATGGGGTGGCAGTTCCAGTCAGCTCTGGGGCGCACCGCCTTCGACCAACTCCTTATGGAGCAACACCGGCATCGACAGCAGCGATCAGCAACGAGCAACTCCAAGCTCTCTCAACTCGTACTTGCCCGGAGACCTTCTGGGAGGTGAGTCGATGTAGAGAGCGAGCCCCTTCGGCCAAAATACTCAGAGCACGTAACGAAAGGTCAGACAACGCAGACGAAGGCGCAGCTTTTGTTGGGTCACGCAGCGAACACGCGAGTTCCCCCAACCCGGCAGGCAGGCAGCAGCCTCACTTTGGTTCTCCGTTATAACTTACTGTTATTCTTTTTTGTTTTTGTTTATTCTCTTTTTTATGGAAACACAAGAAGAAGAAAATGAAAAGAGCGATAGAAAAAAATCTTCGTTTCTCGCGATGCGTACGTCGCAAGGCCTTCTTTTTTTTTTTTTAAAGCGTCAATATACAGTTTCGACTTCTTTATATGCAATAGTAAATTTTCTTGTCATTTTTTGCACTTCGCTACAGTCGAAGAGTCTGACTATTATACATAACGACAGTGTCACTGCTAGAACTTTTTTTATATGTATTTGACAGAATTGTTCTATACGTCGTGTAATGACCCCTACACTTTTTTTTTTTACAAAGAAATGATGAAGATAAAAACAAGTGAAAAGAAACAAAGATACTATACTCAATCTTATCCCGGCGTCCTGGCAATTAAAATATAACCGAGGAGCTAAGAGGCTTGCGATGTATGTCGTGCGAAACGGTCAAAAAGAGTCTTCTCGAAAACGTCAATTACATACACGCTAGGGACACAATTTTTAGGAATGTGCGTTACATAGTATGACGAAGAGGATATAACAAAAAAAGAAAAAAAAACAAACGAAGCGTATGACGATAATGAAAATGCTACTCTCTTAAGATGAAGTAATAGAAAAAAATTGCGAACGGTGGAGAACGAAAGAAAGAAGAGGAGAAGGGGAGAGAGAGGTGGCGGAGGAGAGATCGAAAAAAAAAAGCCAATAATAATGATAACTCACGATGACACTATTACGCAAGGTCACAAAAGGAACACTGGGATATACATAAAGCCAAAACGATCTTACGCGAGAGATAACCTAATTTTACATGACAAACTACTTACTTGTACGCGCCATAATGGCGACGAGGAGGAAGTCGCCGTCCAATGAAAATTCGCATATCGGTCGTTCGCAATATGCGACATCCTCCTCGTCGCCGTGGGGCACGGCGCTTAAGAAAAATTATAAGAGACCATGTGGTCATCACAGACCGTGCGATCCGGTTTCGATAGAAACGCTGAATAGAAAAAGACTCGAAAACAAAAAAAAAAAGAACGAAGCGAAATGCGAGCTTCGATTTTATCTCTGATAGGAGTTAGCGCGAAGAGACGTGTTTAATTATGTGTTCGTGCCGATAGGATTGACAATTAAGTGAGGTTTGGGTTT
>NW_014333168.1:44533-47640 GCF_000341935.2 Cephus cinctus | reverse complement strand
AAGGGAGCGAATGGAATACAAGAGAGAACATATACGTCAGAATCGATATTACGACGACGACGACGATGAGTGATGGGTCGTGGTGTGTGAGAGAGAGAGAGAGAAAGAGGGGAAACAAATGATACAAAAAAAAAATAGAATCAATGGTGAAACTGGCGAGCACCGTGGTTTCCATCGAAATCCAAGACTGTAGCTCTTGGATCGTGTCGAAAGAGTGTTCCATTATTTGTGCTCGACAGTTGGAAGACTGCAGCGAGTATCAAACTTAGACTGTACCAATCTAATCAAAAAAAAAAAAAAGAAAAAAAAGAAAAAAAATTTGAACAAGCATTGACGTCGCTGCCCGCCGCTCCTGTGCGACAGTTTACGTAGACAATGAATTCGTTTTTGTGGGACGGTTGTAGGAGGGGGGATGCGAAAGAAAAAAAAATTATAGGACGTAATTACGCACGCGAGTATTAATGAAGGGTGGACGAAAATAAAGGTGTAGGTATGATGATGCGTTTTAATGAGAGGAAACGAGTGACGATTGAAAAGAAAAATAATAAAATACATACATACAAAGGCCGGCCGGGCAACGACGCAACGATACCAAATGTTATCGCAATAACGTAAATTTTATTCTATATTAAATCTAAATGCCACCTGTCGTGCCAATGTCCAATGTGTCTCTGTACCATTTATTAATGTAGAGTTTAAACGATAATGAAACGAGAAAACAAGGCGATGAAAGAAAAAAAAAATTATTAAGTAAACGAAGCGGTTAAAGTATAAACGATAAAAACAAAAATGTAAAAAAAAAGGAAGAGCAGTAGCGAGCAGGAGTTGGATAGGGGGTGGTGGAAGTATGAGGATAGAGTGGGGAAGTAGGAAAATGAAATGAAAAAAAAAATTTACGTGTTTAAATTCGAGTCGAGTCAACGGCCGTATAGAAGTCTGTATATCGGCCGGTATATATTGGCGTTACGCCTCCTTGTGATAATGAATATAATGACAGGAACGGTCGAGGCGAAGATAAACAAATAGGAAAAATAAAAAGGATTCACGAAGAGAGAAAACAAAAAATAATAGTCCGTATAGGTTGCACGGCGCATCAAAACATAATAATAATAGTTAACTCGTGTCCTGCGCATTCCGACTTTAGGGTATAAACGTGGATATGCGCGTAGTCACCATGCGGTCATATTTAAATTATTAGGAAGAAAAACGACATTTTATGAAAAAAAAATTGTATCGGTACCTGACGTACTGACGTTTCGTCAGCAAACGGTTTCTGCGCGCGCAGCTAGGTGGTCTGCGCATGCGCGTGTGCCAGTGTGCATATTAAACAAGAGATATGATTAATAGAGAGAGAGAAGGAGAGTCGAGCAACGCGAAACAAGAACAAAGAGAACCATAGAGTCACGTGACTAATTATCCATAACCAGCGCGAGATTCGAATGGAGAATTTAAATTGACAAAAGGAAATAATATAAAATAAATGTGCCCGCGCAATAATCTAAATCTTATGTGCGATAGCAGATATACATACACGTAAATCTTCTATGCCACTCGTAAAGCATCTCTAACGTACCGGAACTAAATGAACTAAACTACATAATAGATAGCACGAACCGTTAAAATATATAATTGTCTAATTGAATCTGAAACTAAGATAGCTAATCATTGTAAACGTAATAAGGTGTAATCGCAACGATAAACAAAGTGAACGGTGACTGGGACGAAGGTTCGCGAAATCTCAATGGAATGTGGTATAGTGAGTAAGAGAAGGAAAATGAGAAATATGAAGAAAAAAACAAACAAAAAAAACCAAATACCATGGCAGAAGATAATAAGGAAGTTTGATGAGAAAAAGTCAGTTAAAAGTAAATGCCGCCTATTGGAGCCGTTCTGTACATACATACATATACACACAAGCATACATATTTACATACAGGGCATATACCGGTATATATACGTACGTATACATAAAGCCGTGTATACATATGAATATATATATATATATATAAAATATATAAAGACACAATATATCTTTATATTTGTAATATAAACGAAAAGAAAGCTTTTTTGTTTTTACTTAAACGAAGATAAAATGAGTGTAAAGTTCGCTTCGATTGAATAGGTTAACTTTAGGGATAGGATGGGACATGCGAGAATTAAAGAAAGGATAAGGAAATAACAATTTGTGACACTAATTGTACATAACAATTAGTAGCCGCCATTTATATTATTATTATTATGCACCAGAGAGTGACGCGGGTGAATGTAGGCCGACCGTAAGATTTGAGGGGTTGTGATGTGTGGCGAGTTAGGGGTGAGTAAGAAACGAGAGAGGATATACAGGGGAAAAAGGGGCACGGGACAAAAGAAACATTTTTTTTCGAGAGATTAAGCTTTATTCCTTTTAACGAAGAAAATATTAAAAAAAAAAAAAGATGTACGAGACGAAAACGATAAATGCAACAAGAAGTTTAATCTAGGGGCGAACGAGAAAAAGAAAATGAAAAAAAGAAAAAAAAATCACACTGTCGCGGTAAATCCTTACTAGCATACATAACCTCTCACGAATCCGTGGACGTAGACGTTAGGACTTACGAGCATAAGTGTATCAATTAATATATAAATGTTAAGCGCTCCCGCGTTTGGTGGTCAGGAATGAGAGGCGGGGGGGATAAGGTACGCAGCCCCGTAAAAGTGAATGATAATAAAATCAGAATGACGTTTCACGAACTTGTGAACGATTGTCAGTCGATCACAGGTCCCCGGGCTGTCATTTCGATATTTTCGTGAACCTTGTCCCCGGCAACGTAACCAATACGACGTTAAATTACAATGATTTAACGCGAGCGCTATTACCACGGGGAGAATACGTGCCGAACGTAGCGCGCCGTGTCTTTAGACAACTCGAGTGGCAGTTAGAGCATACGGAGTGGGGGGGATGGAAAACAAGCACGGAAAAAGAAAGCTCTGGATGATGGATCTCGATAACGCCTAAGGATAATAATATATAAATATTAATACTCCTGAACGTGATAGCCAGATTAGGTTAGATCCGGGCACGATTAGAAATTAATAATCCGGGGTGCTCTTGGTGGTGGGGGGGGGGG
>NW_014333168.1:40533-44374 GCF_000341935.2 Cephus cinctus | reverse complement strand
GGGGGGGGGGGGATTATGGCTGGAATCACGAAGCAACCCTTCGGTTGCTGATACATGCGGGATGGGTATCTGGGGAGACTGAGGAGGGACCGTTGAAAGAAAAAAAAAAAAGGATGAAAAAAGAAAAAAAAATTTATCGACCACCAGATGGAACTTCAGTGTTTGAAGGGAGGGTTAATTAATGACTAATTAAAAGTATTGGGGAGGCGGTTCAGGCTTATTTTTTTCTTGTCCACTTTGGAATATCTTACGGACGACGAACGATAACGCCGGAACCTTTCTCAAAACAGTAGGAAGATATTTGTTGTGATAATAATATTGAATTTAGGCGCTTAGCGGGTTTATTATCCTTTACGATTTATTTTCACCGGCATTTAATGGATTATTAAGGGAATAATTATTGGTAATTTAAAACGGCGAAGGAGTTTAATTCTACGTATATAAGATGAGGGAAAAAAAAATGAACGACTTATACGTGAAATATATATATACAGATATATCTCCGTGTACGGATATTTGTGTATATATATACCGTCTATATTAATACTGATTGAATCGTTCATTAATTATTGAATATTATTAATTATTACCTATACATATTGCATATTAAGTATAAGTAAGGTTTCACGATGACCGAGTA
This sequence comes from Cephus cinctus, assembly GCF_000341935.2. NCBI lineage: Eukaryota > Metazoa > Arthropoda > Insecta > Hymenoptera > Cephidae > Cephus > Cephus cinctus. Next base: position 43,734 of record NW_014333168.1, on the reverse strand, counting down.
CACATATTCACTCACATGTTGCATAAACGACCGATATAAATATACGCATATATTTGTGTACACATATGAGGATTGGGAGTATAATTTGGGGGGGGGGGCACGTACACAGCACATACTGACACTAAAAACGCACCCGATATATTAAATGTGTGTGTGTGTGTGTGTGTATATATATATATATAATAGTATATGCATATTATATATTATATAATATATATTCATATATAAATTTATATGCGTATATCGATCGAATAATGCAACAATACGATTTTTAATAATAATATATTTACTACGAACTATTTAAGCCTATTGCCTATTATTATTATTAATATTATTATTATTAATATTATTTAAATGGTTATCGACGGTATAGTCCTCGCGAATTTTATTGTCCATTATTGAATGTTGCGGCGAATCGGCACGTTGCGCGTACGCTCTGTGTAATATATATTTAATGTACAGACTAACCGGATACCCACGCAATTAAAATTTTGACGAACCGGGGGAAACACGTATATTTATACATTGCAGGAGGCAGAACGCGCACCGAGTACGCGCATGCGCAAAACTCTCGTGCTAAAAGGAATCTGTGTTCTCTTTATTCCAATTATATTTTATTTCCTTATACGGATAAAATTATATATTTATACGTATATATATATATATGTATATATATATATGTACACACACACATATGTATAAGGTGCACGCGCGTTGCCAAAAAAAAAACCCCCATGGAAATACAGTTCGAGCCCTCGCGTCGCTTTGATTGGAAAAAGAATGAACAAATTTGAGAAAAAAGAAAAAAAAAGGAATTTGTAAAAGGACCCACGTGGCTTCAATTTTCAAAAATCGTTAACGTGTTCTCTCCGTGTTTTATTGTATCAATCGATTCTTCTTGTCGACCCACGATTTGTCCGATACACGCATCACGCGCACGAGTCAAAAGAGGCGCGCATGCGCCAGAACTTAAAATTAGGGTAAAGCCGGGCGGGAGTGTTTGTGGGTTTGGCGATTATTTCTTAAGGGTTTTTTTTTGTTTTTAAGGGAAAAAAAAAACACCTGTAATGTGATACTCTCGTGTCTTGTCTAACGAGAGACGTATGCTCTAAGCGTATAAAATGGTCTGGCAGTCGTTCGATTATTTTATTTTTATTTTTGTTTTTATTTTTTTTTTTAAATTAACTGTCCCGATCTTACGCGACTGTATTGTAAGCGAGACGAAGTAGACGGCGGTTAAGAAATGCGTCGTGTGACGTATGGCGCCGAGATAGGCGAAAATTTACTGATTACCTGCTACGTTGCGTGGGTCAGGTGACTCGGGGGGCGCGAGAAATTTTTTTTTTTTTTTTTTTTTAAAGAATGGCAAAAATTTGCCTACGATTATTACAGCGTGACGTGTGCCTGTTTTAACGAACGTGACATTAGGCTAGGCGCAATGAATCTTTTAGGCTATTATATCAGACTTAGATGTTGGCTCCATGTCAGAGGAAGACTCTCGTTGTTACTGCTCAAACGGATTTTCTTTTTTTTTTTCTTTTATATATTTCTCTTTCTCGGAGACTCTACGCGTATTCTTACACCCCAGCCCGATCTCCCTATCTGCTTAAGCTGTATTGTCTGTACTTTTTTTTCCATTATTTCGTTAGTATTTTACTTTTCTCTCTCTCTCTCTCTCTCTCTCTCTCTCTCTCTCTCTCCTGTCTGTGTTCTTTCCCTTCTCTCTCTCTCTCTCTCTCCCTCCATCTTTTTTTCTTCGTTTCGATGGAGGAACGACAACACGCTTTCGTATGTCGATTTATCGTTTTAGACTCTTAGGATCTGACTCCACATGCCATCTTAGCACGTAAGTCGTTTCAATTGTACTGTATAACGAATTATCATTATTATTATTATTATTATTATTATTATACTATTATTGCGATTGATTATTATTATTATTATTATTGCTTTATTATTACGGATTTATTTTATTATTAATTATTAATTATTATTATAATCTTTATTATCGACACCTATCATCTATTGCTATATTGTCGTCATTATTGTACTACTTCTTAAGAGATTTTATTTTATCTTTTACTTTTACTTTTAATTGTACTTTACTTCCGTTTCGTGCGCAAAGGTGTCTTCTTCCGCAATCCCGCGTTACGCGTCAAGTCCGACCCGCAACGCCAGTGTGTAAAAACAAATTCTCGCGATGCACATCGATCCTGTATTAGAGACACGACCAAATAACAAAGGCTAGTATTAGGCTAGGACCCTACGTGCTCGCAATGCGAGCGATACGTTTACGTATATTTAGCGAATAAACTCTTCGTAACGCGTGCCAGGTCCGTCTGGGCGAAGGGTGGAGGAGAGGGGTGGGAGTGAATTTAATTAGGGTTTAAGGTCCGAAAAACGCGAGAGCCTAAGCCAAAAGCGCGAACCTTTGAATAGTTTCTGAGTCGCTTTAAAAGGAGAAAAAAAATGGAAAAAGTCAAAAAAAAAATAAGCAGATAGTAGCACGTACGCGTATGTATACGTAATGTATCTTTGGGTGAATGTAGGTTACGTGCTTTTTAAAACAGATATATATATGTATGTCTATGTATTTGACCAGACTAGTTCTCTCGTTATACAAATCACTCTCTTTCTCTCTCTCTCACATACACTATTATGTGAAAATCAACCAAAATTCTCGGTACCTATTACTCTGTGAATAATCGACTTATGTATGTTTATTTGTAGTTTTACGTAATCATCGGTACTTATCGCGCGTACTGCCAGTCGCTAATTATTATTATTATTGTTATTCCTAATTGTCAAAGCAGCCACCGTCGTCGCCACCTGTTTACGGGATTTCATGTGAATTTCGTTAATTCTCTCGCGAGCGTGATAGCGACGCACATTATTATTATTAAAAAAATTAAAAGTTGGAAAAAATATATATATACACACACACACACACACACACACATGTTAGAGATAGTTTTATGGATAGTTAACAGGGAGAGAGAGAGAGAGGGACACGCGCACCAATCCTTGTTTTAAGGGAGCTTTGAAAAAAGAAAAGAAAAATCGAACATTCTTTTCCGTGTTCCAAAATGTCGATCGCTTCGACGTGCCGATCAAAAATTATTCCATGTCTCATCATTCGAAATTTAGTATTCTCTTATTTGTCTTTGTTTTGCTTCTATTATCCCCCCCCCCCCCCCTTCC
>NW_014333168.1:31813-40405 GCF_000341935.2 Cephus cinctus | reverse complement strand
CTCTTCCGCGAAATCTCATTGAGCGTTTTTACCGTTCCGTTCGTTGTCCTGGGGGTTCAGCTAGTCGAAAAAAGAAAAAAGAAAACCAAAATGAAAATTCGTTTCCCCGAACCGCGCGGATTCGTCTAAGCCTTGTTCTTAAGTATTCCTCCGTCTATTTTAATTTTTGTTGTATTTCTTTTTCTCTCTTTGTCACCTGTTTTTCTGCGACCTTTGTACATTACTCGTTGTTGTCGGCCATAACGCGTGGATTCCTATGATCGTACCTTCCTTAAGTAATTGCTCCTTTGTATCGGTTGTGTTGTTGGCGCGCGATTTTGAACTACGACCGTTGCACTTGCGCGGCGCGCGCAACTATTCCATTCCGGCGACTGCGCATGCGCACTTGCTATACTGGCCTGTCGGTGGGAAAGATACGAACGATCAGAAGGGAGGATGATAACTATACAGTTCTTTTTTTTTTTTTTTTTTTTTTTTTTTTTTTTTTTTTTTTTTTTTCGGATTAACGTATTCTGATGACAGTGGAGAGACGTCTCATTTACTTAAGATTTACTTTTTTACTCTTGCTCATTGTATTTTTTGTTTTTTCTTTTTGTTTTCGGGATAATCAAATTTTCGCGACGATCTGTAAAACTTGTGGCGAAACTATAAAGCGCCGTTGTTAACGTCACTGTTTACCTGTTCGCTATTCACTATTACTGTACTATTACTGCGACTAATACTACCAACTACTACACTACTACTATTATCTACTATCACTGTTACTACTATTTTACTATTACTACTATTGTCACCACCGCTGCTGCTGCTGCTGATACTACTACTACTACTACTGTTACTACTACTACGCCACTACTACTTCTACTATTAACACCGAATTCTATATTTTAACGTACAACACGTTTCTCGCTTCCTACTTTTTTTTCTATTAGGCAATACTGCTAAAAGAGAAAAACGGAATTGGAACAATTTTATTTTCCGTCGAGCACTATATACCACATTACAAATCACTAGTCGAAACGAGCAGTTGTCGGCGATGAATCGCGCAAAGCGTGAATCGACCGATAAAACAAAAAACAATACGATTATAGGTTAATTCGAAATACGAATTTAAAAAGAAAAAAAAACAAAGGTCATAGTACAAGAGTGCGAGGAGTTTGCGTTTTTATTTTTCACTCGAAAAAGGCCTCTGTTAGGCTCACGGAGAATTTGTCGATTCTGGAATCACTTGAGATGATTCGAAAAAAAAAAAAGAAAATTGCGTTTCGGTATGTAAACATATGTTTTCTGAACGCCTCAAACTTCCGCGCTATTCGGCTTCTGTATTTTTTTTTTTTTATTTTAATTATTACTTTTTTTTTGTTCCCCTCTTTTACACGGCGATGTGTTCGCGAGCGACACGAAGTTAGCGAGGATTCCAATGTATTGCCGACTTTTGGCGGTGAAATGATATATATATATATATATACACCTGTCAGACAGTAATCATTTTCTGTTCACTTTTTTTTTTCTTATCTTTTGTTTGTTGTGTTTGTTTGAATGTTTGTTCTACCCCTCGATTATGCGATCGGCTTTTGGCGGGAGGGCGGAAACTTTAGCGCGATAATCCAGTTCAAATTTAGTATTACATGTGAAATACAATTGTAAATTAATGTGGAACGATAAACACGTGCGTCCTAGCTATAACTAGTGATTACTATAAGGATATTTATTTATAGTATGACAATTTAATAATATTGATATATATATATATATATATATATATACACACACACCAACCACAAACACCCACGCCCACACACTTATATATATGTATATATATATACATATCGAAGTATAAAATATAATATGGAAAAAAAAAGAAAAAAAAAATATTTGCAGGACATACGTCTATTCTTAAAGCGTTAATGGCAAACACTTGCGTGTAATCCTTGGTACTCACGGTGACGTAATTGCACATTGAGAATTTCCGAAAGCGGATATAATCAGCTGTCATTGCTTGGTATGGTTGTCATTGTTATTATCGATTCTTCCGTTGTTGCGAATTTTACCTGTATCTTTGTGTCTCTTTGTTGTTTTTCTTTTAAGGTCGTTAAATGGGACTGTAGGAATTTTTCTTTATCTTCTTTTCTTTTAGAAATAGCTTGTACCCGTGTTCATTCCAAACCGACCGGCAGACCCGTTCTTTGTCGCAAAAATAAAAAAAAAATTGGACGTACTTCCGCGCGTGTCGATAAAACAAAAATTTTACCAAAAGTGTTCGTAGAGCCCTGAGAGAATAAATGACAATTTCCTCGTGTCAACCAGTCACGAAAGTATTTGTATTTGGCGCCCATAGGTAAACGAGTCATCCGCGTAACAATCTGTGATCTCAAAATCTTTATTGGAAGAAAAAAAAAAGATGCGCAGTGTCTGAATAACGTTAATAATCGGATTGGACAATTTTCGAAAAAAAAAAAAGAGTGGAAAAATTCGCAGGGAAACGAATTACCCACGAAAATTCAAATATAACGGTCGGTACTGACTTTCATTGTATGAATTACGGGAGTACCGAGCCTCACGTGACATTGATGAAACCAAAAAATAATAATCTCTATTACGTACTGAAAAGATCAAAAAGTTTTATCGTCGCACAACGTGATTATGCCATAGTGATTTATTAATGGTACGGAAAAGAAAAGGTATAGGCGTGTAAACTAGTATTTTGACATTGAGGATTCACGAATTTTACTCCAGACTGATGAAGACGTTATATATAAACGACAATGGAAACAAATAAAGGGGTGATTTTATGAAAAAAAAAATAAAAAAAAGTATACTTCCCCTATTCAAAATGGGTGGGCCTGAAGACGCACGGATGCGCTAACCGCAGATTCGTCTACTCCGAATCGACAGTACGTATTTCCCTTACTCTCCGGATACCGATTAGGTTAGGGTTAGGTTAATAGAATTTAGGAGTCGGCGAGAGAACTTTCGTGTTCTCCGCTGATTTGTACCTGAAACGGTGCGACGGCAACGAAGGTCTTGTTTTTCTTCTCTGTTTTCTCTTTCCTCTTTTAATGTCAATTTTATTCCACGAACGACATCTGTGTCCGCTTCGCGTAAACACGAAGCACACGTACCCACGTATATGGGACGGATCGATCGACCGGAGGTTGGAGTGACGGCTTGTCACGTAAAACGGATACACGAGACTTCGTCGTTATGTGCAATAAAGATACGTGAAAAGTGAAGACTCGTGACCTGCCAAAGAGAGGCTTGAAGGGTAAGAGGGTTCAGGATTTTTACTCGAGACATTTACTCATGGGGAAACGAATTGCGATGAACGTCGCTGTAGACGAAGCGGGCGGTCATCGCATCAACGTGAAAATTGTACCGTGAGATTAGTCGGGACGCTTTAGGCTCTCGGAGTGATTATAATGTTTCTCTGTATGTAATATACGAAGGAAAGACAAGAGCTAGCTTATCGTTGCTGATTCGAGGCCAAAAGGGAACCTGCTTTCGAGGGATAGGATATAGAGGAGAAGAAAAGTGTCTACGAGGGATCAATGTAACGTCATAATATCAATGCGAACATATTTTTTAGAATATATTCTAATAATCCATTAATGACGACGGTAGGTACGTACAGTATCACGATCAAACATTTCACTAATTTTATTCACTTTGCTACTTTGACTTACGATCAGTACACGGGTCGTGTCTCGCGTTAAATTTACAAATGCGTATATCAAACTCAGTTCGGACAAATTTTCCTAACCTTCGTCAGGGGTTGTTCTCGTGTCTTTATTGTATGTTACGCGATAATTTTCTAGGTGTGTATTGTTCCTGACAGAAGACAAAATTTTAAAAATTTAATCGGTATCTCTCACAGGATACTATTTATTGGTTAGTCCATCCGGGGACACGTTAGATTCCGTGGAAGTGACGGAAGTCTACGAGGAAACGACGAACATTAGGGAAACGTATAACAAATTTATACAAGCGCACCCAAACGTGACTATCCTATTAAATCTTGATTAACGCTCTGAATTAAGATATATACGTTGAATTAGATATAATAAAAACGAGCAAGCGTACCTTAGGCATAATAGGCTTAGCTCTAACGGTAAGACTAATAAATATTTTTAAGAGGTTATCTTCGTATGCATATGTGTATTTATATATATATATATATATGTATAACAATATACACACGAATGTATATGTATAGATATGCACTTGTATCTTGCATATGTACATGATAAGAAACTTGAGAAAGCAAAAGAGAAAATTATAAACGAAACAGACACATCGGGCTCAAACACGTGCAATTCTGATAACGCGACTGCATAAAAGACGAAAATAATATCGAGTATTACTATGTATGGACTTTGATAATAATTTCTCTCATCGACTGGCGTTGACTGTCGACCATCTTAATCTCGACTCTCGTTGCTGTCTCTATTTTTATCATTGACACACTGTTCTCGAATCAAACATGGATTTAACGCTCTGACTCGAGGAACCACGACATATTTAATGATCGACATTTATATTACGTGATCCCAACTTATGCTCAACGACGATGTTAACACGTGACCAGAAAACATGGCCGATCGGTGATGACGCGCGTGCGCATGCGCACAAGTCACACGACGAGCTTAATGGCGGCCGTTCAAAGACGTTTTCGTAGCTTCGATACGAAAACGAGATATAAACAAATTATAAAGAGACATTCGGGAGAACACGAAGGAAATCTATCGATCTTCCATTTAGCCGGGTTGACGAGACAGGTTCTACTAGGGATTTAACTGACGAAGAACGACAATTTATATGTCAATAATCTGAGGTGAGAAAGGGGCAAATATTATACACGTAGTGTAGGAGAAAATGAAAGAGAAGCGTGCGAGTGACAAAAGGAATAGGATATATATATATATACGTATGTATATATCCTATTATACGTATATCGATATAAGTCTATACGTTATATATCGCGCTCTTAAGGTAAGATATAAAAATAAAAACGAGGAAGACCCAGCTGCTCTGACATACGCTTAATTGTGTTGCCAATCATATTATATTGTCTTAATTTTAAAACAGATAATCTTTAGGGGAGTGGACGCGTTCGCGAGACAAAGTCCTGTTAATTGATATCGCGTGCATTTGTGATTGTTCTATTCTACTTGTTCTACTTATAGATATAATTATAACTATACACTATACTTGTTCTCTCTACGGCGGATGCGATCCAATTGGTCATCGGTGATAATGTTATTTATGGTGTACCCGTTATATCTATGGTGGTGTTTCTTCGTCCCTTTCTTTTTTCCTTCGTTACAGTAGCCTAACGACTCTCGATTATCTCGTGGCTTTTTCACGGCTCGGACACGCGCACGCACACTTTTTACTATATATATAAATACAAATATATGGTAAACACATACACATACATACGTCGATGACGAATCCTAAAAGATACCGCGACGATTTATCTTCCTCAATTAATATATAAAGCGTAAAGATGTAGTTTTAATGAATTTTTTTCCTTCAAAATATCAAATTATCTCTTGATCGTCTCTCAAAAGTGGTATTAGATATTCGTCATTGATCGCGTGAACGAGGCATACAATTAATATAGACGATCGGGCGTTACGCGATCAAAAATCGAAAATACTCCTTGGGGTAGAAATCGACGACGAAATTGCGAGCTTATTTCGGTGTGAATTCGCGATTGGGTGGTTGCGAATCGATGACTGAGAGACTGGTGAGAGGGATTGTGGAATAGATACGAATTCAATTAAAATGTCGAGGATGACGGAAAAATGAAAAGAAAAAAAAAAAATTTCGAGCTCTCATTGCTTATTATTATATTATTGTGGGAGACTGCCTGTCAGCTCCGGCCAGTAGCGAGTGATCACGTTAGACTATAATTAATGTAAAGAGGTTATAATCTATACGAAAGAGTGTTTAAAGAAAAAAAAAGAAATTCCACGTTTCAGTGCCTAAGTAAACATAATAGTCTGTAATTTAAAGGAGAAAGGAAGACAGGAAGATTGGAGTTAGGGAGGGAGAAAAAAAATGGTGAGGTTTAAAAAAATTTTTTTTTTTTTACAAATACGAGCGACCATGTTTTTCTTCGTTCATTTTTAAAATTTTTCCCCGTACACGTAATCGTCGCGATACACTCCACGATCGGCACTACTATACTAGGTGTCCAATATAATAATGTATTACTAGAGTTTCAAAATAATCAGTAAAAAAAAAACGGAAGACATTTAAGACATGTATTTCCAATGCTTTTAGGTGCGATACTTTTAACGTTGTGCCGTTTATCGGAAAGGAATTATTTAAACAAATATTTTTATTAATTTTAAGAAATCAATTTTTTCAATTCTTCTCGAGACCTGCAATAATGGAAACAGCATTTACTTAGTATTTTTCAATTGCTATATTAATAAGAGGATACAGGGTCGCTACGAAGAGACGTTCAAAAATGGCAGACAGCCTCTTAGTGTCTCTTCGATTGGAGTAAATTATCTTCGTCCCAGTTTAAGAATTTTCGCACAATTAACTCGGTACGCGAACAAATTTTTTTTTAATCAAAATACCTAAAAATAATCAAATCCACGAGCACGTGCTCGGTCCACAGATAACAACGTTCCTCTCAATTAGACATGTACTTCGGGTTATCCCATGAGATGAGTATATACATATATATATATAGTAATGACGATACTTTGACATTGTATCATGATCTTGTCTAATTCCATTAAAAAAAAATTTTCTAATACACTTTCGCGCAGTACCATTTCTAGGTTAGGTACGTACGTTAAAAAAGAAAATAGTGTCGATCGTGGTTTCAAAAACGAAAAAAATTCTTTTGAACCTGCATCGAATCCCTTCCCTCCGTATCTTCGTCTACCTTTCAACGTGTCCCACCCAATCATCTTGCATGTAAAGAGAACCTGCCTGAATCTAGTCCTAGGACGTGTGTAAACGTTTCACGTAACGTCAGCGACGTGGGACGTGTCTAATACACTTTTTAGATTGTAGATTAACAAGTGACCTTAAATCCCTAGGAGCCCCCTCGACGTAAAAAAAAAGAAAAAAGAAAAAAAAATATAATCACCTCGAGATTGCCATCTTCCATCCTGCATGGTGAAACCACCCTTCCACCCACGCGTCATATATTATCCCACGGGAATTTCCTAATCTATCCCGGTCAACTTCGCTATAGAGAATCGTAAGATCTTATTTAACCCAGTGCGCTGCCAAGTTCCAGTATGAAAATGAGAGTAGTATCAATTTAACAATTAAAAACAAAAGTTCCACCCTGTATATTCCAACTATACCGATCCTCATCTCGTTGAGAGTCTCGTGACGTGCTTAGCGATTTTCAAAGTTCCCGCCTTTCATTTCCAACCTATCACCCTGCCGATTCTCGCTGGCTGATGCACCAAAGAATTCACCCTTGTCAGTGTCCGGAGCCCGTGCGCTTGGTTGGGATGATTTTTTTTATCATTTTAATCGAAGGGGATCCTTTGTCATTGGGAATTAATTAATTAAGTCATTTTTGAGCCCTCAATTACACGTTAACGTATTGTTTCGTTACCTCGGGGATTCACGGACGGACGCCGCGGGTACGTTGGGCAGATGCGCTACGCGCATGCGCACATTGAAATTTCAACGGTACGAAGATTTACGTTAGAATCATTTCAGACGAAACATTTTAAATGACTTCGAGTCATTGGAACGACTGTCGAGCATTGTTGCTCATTGTTATTTCGAGCTGTGACAAAAGAAATACGGTATTTAGGTGCGAGCCACCGTAAGATGATTATTGGAGAGGAATATCGAGAGCTAGAGAGGAGAATAACGTGACGAAAAATTGTCCGAAGCCCAAAGCAAATTTAAAGGAATGAGTCGAGACGCGCGACGACAGCCATGAACAAAAAAAAAGTTTAATAACGAGACGAGGATAGTATGATAAATGATAATGTAAAAACTGGTGTTCTTTCCGCTCTGAAACGAATCTGTGAAGCGTTAAACATCCCTCTACACTGCACGAATACATTTCAAAAAAAGAAATAACGTTGTACGGTATACACATATAAAAAAAAACATAAATATAAAATATAATGAATATATATATATATATATATATATATACAAATAACAATAATATAAATATATATATTTAATCGATCACATGATATATTAATATACGGTTATTACTATTAATATTATTATTTTGAGTATACATATAATATGCCAATTACGTAAACTGCGAGTATTAACGACGGTTAACGATAAATGGAAGAAAAAAATAATAATAATTAAAATAAAAACGTAACGCATTGTAGTATGGGGATAAATTATATATATTTAATTTAATAATTATTAATTATAATACACTGACTAAGGTGTCCATGTAAACTGTGTTGTGAGCACTAGGCTATTTCTCTCTCGTAGTTGATTAGATTTTTTGGGATTGAAATTAGGATTATTATTATTATTAATATTATTATGTGTGTGTATGCGTATGTGTTTTGCGTGCATGCGTGTGTTACGTGAATATCCCCCTCCCCCCATTCTCTTTTAAACCCC
>NW_014333168.1:31464-31774 GCF_000341935.2 Cephus cinctus | reverse complement strand
CTGTGGAATATTGTTTGATCGCGATTATATATATATATAGTGACAACAGTTACACGAGAAACCAGGGAGTCCTTGATATCCTCCATTCTATTTTCTATCCTCGAGTATTCAAAAATATCAGTTATAAACTTACTATGTGCATCTTGAGAATAGAAAATGACGTAAATCCTGATGCGCTTTTATGATAATTTAACGAGAAAAAAATTGCCTTAAGAAAATACAGATAAAATTGACCGACTAACGTGAAAGGTATGTGACGCCATTTTAACTTTTTCCTGGGGTTTGAGGGGGGGGGGGGGGAAGAGGAGGG
>NW_014333168.1:29091-31289 GCF_000341935.2 Cephus cinctus | reverse complement strand
GGGTTGGGGGGGGGGGGGGGTGAAGACGAGGGTACGAATTTTTTTCGGAGGATTGCGATTTTCAATTGTTGGTACGACAATAGTGTAAGGAAATAAGGATTAATCGTGAAAAAAAAAGATGGTGGATTCGATGATAGGAAAAAGTTGAAAAATTAAAAATAATTGTTATTCTAGCGATTTCTCGTAGCTACCACGTGCTTAACCTCATTCATGATCTTAGTCCTTTTCTCAATTTTTTTTGTTGATGTCCACCTCTCACTCTCGATATTTCTCGAAATTCGCGTGACTTTTCATCGTTTTTACTCGACTTTTAATCCTAAGCCTTTACGCGACTGTGTTATATGCATATAATAATATATCGAATTATATCAAAGCCCACGTAACTACCTAACCTCTATTATGCTCATCGTATATATTTTAAATATTCCGTTTGGGCGAGGACGTTAAATTCTAAGACTGTTTCCAATGCCATAGAACTGATATTATCGATGTATAAATATTCAATGCAAGATATAATACGGACGTGGAATTCTTTATACTTAAACCGAAAATGTTAGCTGAGTGATACGTGTGTATTTTTTTAGTTACGTTTTAAGCCGCGCGAGCGAAGGGTGGCAGCAGGTACGGCCAAGCTTGTAAGAAGGGTTTGCAATTTTATATACATACATATATACAGACACATAAATATACACATTAAATATATTCTTTCACGTAATCGAAATCTCCATTAATACTAAATCCGACACCCGGTATATATCGTGAATTTCATAATCAAGAATCACGAATTATTTTCCTTCGTCCTACCGATTACCAGAATGGCCGACTGCGCCTCGAGGTCCACGTGAAATCTGAACTCTGCATATTCTTTTATCTAGAACTTCTTACCCGCGATGGCATATCATGCGTCACGTGACGTAATAATAATAACGAATAGATAAATAATTGAGTAAAAAACACATCGAAGACCAAGAAACTCCTTTAGCTCGGCGAAAAGCCCACGTGCAATCGTAGACGTAAATATAGTCCCTTTATCGTTACTAGTAATACTTAGGTGTTTGAATGGAAACGGAGGACGTCCAATTAATCGTCACTTATATAAAGCACGTCCTCTATCCGCCATATTTCTTTTTAGCTATTATTATTATCTTTTCATTACGCATTATATTCGTTCACTGTATACGCACGACACGCATAAAGAGAAATCGCGCACAATATATTATATCACACGGAACGAACATTCTAGCGTATATACTCTTGCTAGTAATAACCATTTATTTTTACCCTTCGAATCGAATACTCGTCTAACCGAATCTCCAGCGCGGGAAATACAAATAAATTCAAAAATCAATTTTCCTCGTATACAGTTGAAAATCGCATCCACGTGGTACAATGGTCAACGATGATTTTCTCTTGTTCCTTTGATCCTTTCTTTCTCTTGATTTCACTTCACACGACGTCCGACTACTCGCTGTACCGCGAAATCAAAAACCCCAAGGCCTTAATACACTTGTCACGTATAACGTAATCCGTGCGTGCGCAATTCTTACGAATTAGAGAATTAAAAAGAAATCTTTATGCGTTATTCTAAAAATTCGTATTTTTGAATATCCTTCCGGTTATATTTATCTACGTTCAATTCGCGAGCGCGAATTTTAATTAAATTATTAAATCGAACCACCGACGTAAGGATCGATGCACACGAGTCGACAAAGTGAAATTCAGTCACGATGTACGATCGAATCGATTATTTACAATCGATCTTACTCCTGAGCTTTTGATTTTTTTCAATCGTATATTCAAGACGCTAATTAACGAAGTATGCGAAATATAATATATTAAACGGTACGCGTTACGTTTGAAACGCGCGGGAAAAGGTGAGAATTTTGAAAAAGTCAAGAGAATATTAGGTACAGACAAGCTTTAACCTTCATACATAAAAAAATCAGTCACGATGGCGTCACGTGCCTAAATTAATCGTATTATATCCTTAATCCTGGTACCTTTAAGGCGAATCCTTATTTTACTTATATTATTTTTAGACCTTAAAGAATCTATACATTCTCTGTGTATGCATTGCATAGAATATTGCGTATAGAAAAAAAAAAGTTAGCGACGGTTACCGGCAGAGAATATCGTGATAAAATTTTTTAAAAACCAATATCACTGTTGTGCTCCCTTAAATACCCTCCCCCCCCCCC
>NW_014333168.1:2787-28851 GCF_000341935.2 Cephus cinctus | reverse complement strand
TTCCATTATGATTATTGATGGCTAATTGGGACGGACAACACCTGCGTGACACATGCCGAAAAACAGTTTTATTCTATTCGTGTGTAACAGGCTCTTACGAGGACACGTCACGAATGCGCGTGCCTGTGCAAGCAGTTGGTGTACACACGCGCATGCGCGCAGCACACGTAATTTCAAATACGCGTTCGCTGCGTACGGAGTCGGTCAAGGGACGAAAAATAAAAGATAACATACCTAAATGTACTTGGTAAGCTGTAGTTATTAAGTGAAAGAAAGAAAAAAGGAAAAAACAACTACTAAAAGTGCATTCTCTTATCTTGATACTAATATATTATCGAAACATTATTATTATTATATTATTGTATTTTATTTTTATCGACACTTGAAATTGTGGTTATTTCCTTCATAGGCTTAACGGCTACGTTGTTCGCTGCGCGCTCGGAATAACCGCAGAGCGAATACGAATGCGGGCACCGCTTTGGATGAGTCTCCGCGGCGTCCCATAGTCTTTCGCTTTGTCTTTTATCGGCCGACCTTCGTCACGCGTTATCCCGTCAACGTATTTTCAGACTTTCCTTTTCTTCTTTCCTTTAGACACATTTCTTAACTTCCATTTCTGGATCCGCCGTTGACGGTCTAACGCATTGATCTCGAATATTTCTTTCCCTACAAATAGCGGGACGATTGGCGTCGCCGCGACCTCCTTCCAACTGCAAAGCTCTGTAATAATGTGGTTTTCTTATCTTTCTTTTTTGTGTCCTAACTTCCTTTATCTCTCTTGTGTTTTTTTTTGGTCTTCTTCTCGTTAAGGAAAAGAGTATCAAGCAGCTGTACCTAAGTAGAATAATGATACCTATTTCATTATTATTATTACATTATTATTATTATTATTATTATTATTATTATTATTATTATTATTATTATATTAATATTATATTAAAAAGGATCAATAAAAAAAAATGTAAAAAGTGTAAACCCACGGCGCAATGAAAATTTCCCTTGCATCTCTCAGCGTACATAGACGTGAAGCGGGACCCACCCTGTTATACAAACGGTATACGTATTTACGAAAACACAGGTACATATGTTTTTGTATGAGCTAAAAATACTGGAGTGATTAACGGGATGTTTGTTAAGTTGGTAATGTACGTGGGACTTTTGTTTGTCTTTCTTATTATTTATTATTGCTCGTCGAATGATTCGAATATAACTTTCTTTTTTTACTTGGCTCCTGTTTCGTCGTCGTCGTCGTCGTCGTCGTCGTCATCGATTTTCGTCGCAATGTGAAAAATGTGTTGAGTGACGGAGCTGCGTTGTCGGCATTCGTTAGGATGCAAAGAGAGAGAGAGAGAGAGAGAGAGAGAGTAGTAGTCTCAGGAGATAAAATGTCAACAGCAATTTGAAATGGAATGCGAACGTTATTTGTTGCGTAATGGCCGACAAAAAGAACCGTAAGCTTGACGGCGCGAATATTCAAATTGTCAAATGAAAGAATTCAGTGACGAAAGACGAAAGGAAAGTAGCGTCATTGAACAGAACGGAGAGACGATGTGTGGGATGCTGAGAAAAGTTCTTAAAATTACCTAAGTACAAGTGTTCAAGTCATATTATTTAAAGTACGGACATTATTATATTCTATTATCACGTCTATCGTAATATATATATATAATATATATATATATATATAGGGACTATAAGTATTCGCAAATACTTACAGGACTCACGCGGCGTGACGAGGACGCGAGTTTAGATATTAATTAAGTAGATAATTGATAACGATAATTAAAAGTAAACAGAAAAAAAAGCATTATTCATTGACGGCTCGACGGCAGTCGACGTAGCGAACGTTGTCGTGCGCGATAGATGAATTTTGAAGTTTGCTCGTTGGAGGAGAATTTTCAAAAAATTCTCCCTTATACGCGAGCCTGGAAGCTTCAAAGCGCGAATATTTGTGATATTAAATGTAACTTCGAAGGGTTCGCAATTTGAAGCTTTCGGCTTATTTCTACGTGTATGGATATACAGGGTGTTCGGTATGAAACGCACTGTAGTAACATCGTTGCATTCCTTGTCAAATTCTAAAGAATACGTGTATTTTCATTTTTTATTTCATACATGTTCTGATTGGTCTCATTACTGCAACTTCGACCTTGATTATCTAGAAATTTTGATATATGAAATAAAAAATTAAAATACACGTATTCATTAGAATTTGAAAAGGAATGTAACAGTGTTATTACAATGCGTTTCATAAAGAACACCCTGTATATATGACACATATATATATATATATACATATATGCATATATATATAATAAAAATTAATATATATATATATATACTGTAAAAACACCAGACAGGAGTGACTTCACGGCTACCAGTCGAATGAAGGTTGAAAGGCTATACGCTAGGGGCGCATGGGTGAAAGATGCTGGAGAAACAGAGAGGGACGAAAAAAAGATCCGAAATATCCGCGTGACATTAACGATAGAATGGAAAGTAAATAAAATGAAATAAAATGATAACTAGAACGTCGAATCTTCGTTTCATGCTCGTTGACCTAGAGGCACGTTCGCTAAGGGTACATTCTTAGACGTTTAAGGATAATTAACGATATATGGATATACATACGGATAGATATAAATATCTATACATATAATTATATTGTAAGGTACATCTACATATATAATATATATATATATATACACATACATATATATATTATTGACATAAATATATGATATATTTTTGGCGGTACAAGTAAGAAAACGCACGACACTCGTATTTAAAAAAAAAAGTAAAATGAAAAAAAGATAATATATTGTCTGTGACTTTTCGATATAAATAAGCGCGCGCGTCAATGACGAGAAATGATGCTGTTTGAGAGAAAATGGGGATATGAAAAAAAAAAAAAATGAAAAAAAATTTCAAGATAAGAAACGAAGAGGTGCATTGATAAACGGTCAGGGTCGGCGGGCCCTTTGCAAAATTAATTTCGACAAGAGTTCTGATACATATATACGTACATACTACATTGCATGGTACCTAAGTGTCTGTCTGTTTATCTGTCTGTCTGTTTGTCTGTCTGTCTGTCTGTTCGTAGGATTAAGGGTTAAGCCAAAAAAAAAGAAGAACAAAAAACAAGAGACAAATGTTCAATAATAACGAAAGCTCTTTTCGAACTTCTTGTTCCGTCAACGGCGGGAGGAGGTAATTAATAAATAAATGACAGGAAAGAGGGGCAGGAAAATGAGGTTATGGAAACAAAAAGAAATACGACGCATCAGTCTCATTAACGCTGATAATTAAGGTTAGAAGTTTCTTTTTTCTAATTTAAGAGAAAAAATAATGAAAATAAGAGAAAAAATAAGATACTCAGTTCTCTGCAGTATTTTGTGATTGACCTGTGCCACTTCTGTCGCGAGAACTTCTCTCGATTAATCGTGACGATCATGGGAGAGCGAATTATTAAAAAAATAAATAAATAAATAAAAGGATAAATAGAAAATCAGGAAAAGGCGTGAACGCGATTGGTAAAGCTAGTGATCAGAATAAACATAGCAATATGAGAATATTTGAGCATTGAGCCAGTTTGTTGTCGCCGTAAGGATCAATAAGGAGAAGAAAGAAAAAAGATTTGGAAGCTTGACGAGAAAGAGAGAGTGAAAGCTGATAAGAAGATTTAAAAGGTGATTAAAATTGAGATTTTATCAGGAGTCTCTAGTCCTTCCGTATAAAGTTTTTTTCCGACAATTATACTCTGGATATATCATCATATCACGATAGCGGGATTCACTCGTTTTATTTAGCGGATCCATTTTGCAAAAAAGATAAAAGTAAAAATAATTACGAGAGAGAAAGGCGCGCGTGCACGTTGAGAATTTCGCGAAGCATCCTTCCATTTTATGAAAAAAAAAGAAATAAAAATTACCAAATAAAGCATCGTTCAAGCTTTACGAAAGACCAGAGCGATGCGATATAATTGTTTTCTATTATATTTGTCATGGCGTCACGTTCCTCCAGCTGATCGCAGAAATTCGAAAACTTGCCTATCGATAAATCGCGAAATAAAGGAATATAGGCTGTCATAATATAACACTTTAGACGTATAAGTTATCCGTACATTTAGAAATTTAAAAAACGGACGTATAATAAACCGTACGGTTAAGATTAGTTATGAAGTGAGCTGCGCATGGGCAACGGCGTACGCGCATGCGCAGATTTACCCAGCTCAGCAGGCGCGACGCCATCTTGACAATTCCCAATCAAACGACAAACGTCGCTCGACGAATGCAGCGGTGCGGTTTTCATAGCGAGCGTCTCGCGACGATATTAGTGAGAAATCGTACAGGAATATAAGTGAGGTTATTGTGTCGTCAGAAGTTTCACGTGGAAGGGATAAACTAGAGGTAAAGGGATGAATAAGAATGTGAAAGCGATAGCATGAGACGGCGGTAGGAGTTTGTGAGGAACGAGATGGGGAAGGAAGAAAAACAAAAAAAAACATCAATTAGACTACGCATAGTGCCTAAGAAAACGCTTTTTAACCGTGTTCTCGAGCTAGTGGCTTTCCTTTTTATTACGAGATACACAAATTCGTCGCCTTTTTCGAGCGGACTTTACAAGCGCTGTTCTCCGTAGCCGTGTCGGGCTCACTCGCGCAAATAAACCAAATATATGTACATCTCTTGTTTACATGAAAGACTTCCAACGAATTGGTGGCGTACGACATCGTGACGCCGCCTTGAATATTCGGATTTTTGACAATGGATATACGATACGATCCTTCGTCTCGATGTTATTTTGTTTTCTCTTTTTCTTCCGGGATAACTTGGTGAGTCTTTGTCGGTGAATATGAGTTTGAATAAAGATTTTTGGGGCGGGGACATGAAAAAAAAAAACGTATAAAATTACAACAAAATATTAATCATCCCGCGCAATCACACGACTATAATTACGCGCTGACGCGAGCAATCTTTCGATCCTCTTGATTTTGCAAGGGACTCATACGTTTCTATGGGATAATTTCTTAAATTGAATTCTCAGCCCCTAACTAGATCAGATAAGAATATATATATAGTTATACGTATACATTATTATAATATACTTGCGCGTACATTTGGAAATAAGCACAAAAGCCGAATCGCGGGTTCGAGAACGGTTCACATAGTTTGTTTATCTTGTTTGATAGATTTTCTTTCCTTTTATCTTTAATTTTCTTCTCGAAAATTCCAGAGTCACGAGACGAACGAGACGCGCGTGGTCGATACATACATACAATTGATATCAAAGTATATTCTGTGAACACGTATATATTACATAGACATAATATATATGTATATATATACATTGTAATGGTACGTTAAGGTAAACTTGACATGCGTATCGTACACGTACGATAGACACGTTAATGTACGGACGACATGTTTCTCGTTAATTTTGATCTTTCTTTTAAATAGCGTAAGTCAAATCGAATCCGCGTTTTAGCCGGACGGGCCCAAGAGAACGACGAATAACGTGGTTGAAAATTCCGTGTACATCGAGGCGGTTCAATGTACACTGAATTTTAGGTCTGGTTACTTGAGAAATTCAAGGCCACTTGCGAGACTTGATTGCGTAAAAAGGCACATTTTCATGATATCGAGAGCAGCTACCTGAACTTTAGCGCGAAATGACGAGAAACGTGTGCGCGTTTAAACCGGTATGTGCTGCGAGTAATAAATACTGAGAAAATAAAAGAAAAAAAAAACGTGAAGCATCGACGAACCTTTAATGGAACCACGAAACATAGATATAGCAGCCGCGATGACCGCCGCTTTTGTCAAACGATAATTCCGAGTGCAGAGTAAACGACGCACAATAACTTTGAGCATAAATCAATAAGATTGTTAAAGAAATCGGCAAAGCGATCGACGCAACGCACACAGGCGGGCTAATGGATAAATGTTGAATGGACTAAAAAGCCAGATTTGAATTCCGTACGTGATTTTTGCTCGCGACTTTTCGTCGGGTGGCGGTCATCGCGACGAACCTTTTTTTTCTCCTTCATCATAACACATACAATGCATCTAGAATCTCGTGTTTAGTAATTAATAAATCAATTGACTCGCGAGATACCACTGACGAATTAAAATGATCGTGGGAAGAGCGTGTATATGAGGGAAATGTGAGACGAATTCACACGAAGGGATAATAGAGTGGAAAAGAAGTCTAGGCCTGTCGACGTCCTCGATACGGTCTTGGCCATTGTTATGTCGGCGTCGTTACGTGGATTGTTGTAGTTGATATTATTACTGTTAACTTCTATCGTAAGTTCCGCTTGAGGAATCTGAATCTCGTGCACGCTCAAGCGCCTGTACGAACATACGTTCACGTAAAATAGCAACGGAAGGGCGCCAAAGTGGAATTGGATGATTCGAATTTTTGTCCGCGCTACCTATGAATTCCGTTGTCACGTGAGCCAGGCGAGCGCTAGCGTCGCCAGTACGGCACGTTCGGTAACAATCATTAAAGATTTTAAGGCGGTGACTCGGCGTTCGGACTTAATACGATGAATTTGATGAAAACAAGAGGTTAATCGGATAAGGGAGGCATTAATGATCGCATACTATAATGGGAGAAGTGAGTGATTACAGACAGGATAATCGTAACGCCGTTATAATATAGACAAGTTTACGATCAATCCCGGAATCGTGACATCACTAACGTATCACAAGATGGCGGCCGTTAAGACTTTTCAAGCATTTTTGTCGGGCATTTTTCTTGATGATCGGGATGCTCGTTGTCGGTCGAGCTCGTCGCGACGCCATGAAGTTCCAGATTGTCGCGTACTACGGCTGTAAGGTTAAAACCGACAATTGCATTTTTTGGTGGAAATGGGTGATCTTCTTTTTAATGGGGTTTCTCTAATTAATATCAGCTCGTTTCAGCATATTTACTTGATGGCTTTGTGGTTTTGGGAGGTAGGTGGGACGAATACATTTTCTAGGACGTTAGTGGACCACACAGCATGAACACAATACATACCTTAACAATAAATAAATAATGTATTGGGAGATATCGAGAAACGTTGCGTTATTGGTAAATTTAAAAAAAGACATGGCGGCAATTTTTGAACGCGGATACCTTTATTGTCAGGCTATGTGTTGGTCGATGACGGGAGCACAGATGATGAGGATTGTTTTGATGATCGGGAGGGAGATGGATGGGAGTAATGTTTTAATCTAAAAGGTACCCATACAAAAATGATAACTAACATTAGGGACAGTTAAGTGGAACGATGGAAGTACAGAGGTAAAGAAACAATATGGAAACGATAATATTATAAGCAACAAGAAGTGCTTTTACGAAATACAATATTATTTATACCATCCTGACGATATGTATTACATTATATATGATAAGGAATAAGATATGATAATGATTGTGTATTATGTAACACAAGGTCTAGATAAGCATATTAATAATATAAATATATATTATATATTATGACTTATTATTATTACTATTATTATTAATATTATAACGATTAATAGCATTATATTATGACTAGTAAAAGCATTAATTAATAAAGGTTGTCCTATATGTGAATGAAAACATTTATTAACGCTGCCTACCCTTCCTAGGTTTTCTTGTTTCAATTTTTAACATGACCGTCGTGTTAGATAAGGTATTTCGAGCGTAAGACTTTAGAGATTAATAATTCTTTTTGCTATATAACATTTTAATTGTGCACCATCGTGTTAAAAAATCGTAGGCTCGGTCGCGAGCCTTTCAATGTTTAATTGTCAATTTTTATAAAATTAAATATTTAGTATAGAGCTACATGAAGAAAACTCCAGTCCGTTTTCAATTTCAGATTTCTCATATTGATCATATCTTGAGATCTGAAAAATACAATATGCAATTGACTCAGGGAATTTCAGTGACTAGTTATCGCGCTTAAAAAAGTGGAAGTAACAGTTATTTATAGGTCATGTAAAAGGTAGCGATTTATATAATTCTTACATCTCTGAATATGAAATTTTAGCATTGTCGATTGTTACATTGTAAAAATCTCGGGTTTTTAAATGCTTGTAATTCCGTGATTGGTGGAGGTACCAATTTTCCTTGAAATTTGTTAAGGAAATCTCTTAAACAGAGGACAGAATGTTCTCTAAATAATTCAATGTTAGGGCTTATAGCTAATTGTTATAGTTAAGTATGTGATTGACGAGTACGTATAAAGTGAAGCACTCGCGATAAAGTAACACGTCAGTGCCGTAGACTCTGTCTGAGAGTACCCAGGCCTTAACAGTTGCTGATGAAATCACGAAAGTTTTCAAGGCTACTCCTGTGACAATCGATTCTTGAGACCGACGTCAGTATCTCTTGATAGTGATCGTCCACGTTCCCTGACAAAGTTGGTCTGGCTTTTAGTATGTTGGTAGGAAAACAAGATTTGAGATCGTTCTTAGCGAGTTTTTCCTTGGCGTCATTGGAGATGATGGTTTACATAATTTACGAAAATAATAGTCTTTAGGCTAATGTTTGGTAACTAAAAGGAAAACAATTTTTGGAGTGTTTTCCGATGATTACGATTAGCTGAAAAAGAACGATTAATGCGCTTCTCGATAAAAACGTGAAAATATTGATCATACAAGCTAATCATTCGTGATTTTGTAATGTCAAATTATGTATAGGTATACTGAAAGAAAACTTTTGCTGCACATATTTAACTTTAAAATTGGCGCTATTCAAAGATGGATATCATGACTCACCTGTAGAACGACTAATGCAGTTTCCAGTTATTTTTTATAAATTACAATAACTAAAACTATATAACAGCTGCAGTGCATATCAATATCATTAAACAGAACTGTTATCCTACAGGGAATCTGTAGTTGCAGGTGAAATTAATTAATAGCAGCATTAGACCAAGTTTTTATAAGGTAGAGAGCTGTGCGCGTGGCGATTTCTGCCAGCTATTTCCGGGACTGTGCTTGCCGTACGGTGACGTTTGCGTTTGCTCCAAAAGTGAGTCAGAAGTATATTCTAAATAGTGCAAAATAAAAGGTTCATATGCGTATCGCCATTATAAATTTGGTAATAACGTGTCCTTAGTGTCTCTAGAGATTAAAGGAGTACGCAACACGAGTTTTATTTGCGGGTTGCCTGTGGGAGGGACCCGGACGCTCCAGGTATAAACTTTGAGGTTCGGTGCGTATTATCTTGAAAAGAAGACACCATGGGCCTAACCATCAGCAGTCTGCTCACTCGCCTTTTTGGCAAAAAGCAAATGAGAATCCTAATGTTGGGACTCGACGCAGCTGGAAAAACTACCATCCTGTACAAGTTGAAATTGGGTGAAATCGTTACTACAATACCAACCATTGGATTCAACGTTGAAACTGTTGAATACAAAAACATCTGCTTCACTGTGTGGGATGTCGGTGGCCAAGATAAAATTCGACCACTCTGGAGGCACTACTTTCAAAATACCCAAGGACTCATCTACGTTGTGGACAGCAATGACAGGGAGAGAATCGCTGAAGCTGAACGAGAACTTGCCAATATGTTGAAGGAAGATGAACTACGGGATGTTGTACTACTCGTCTTTGCTAACAAACAGGATTTACCAAATGCTATGTCTGCAGCAGAGCTAACTGATAAGTTAGGTTTGAATTCTTTGAGAGGTATTCATTGGTATATTCAAAGTACTTGTGCGACCCAAGGACATGGCCTCTATGAGGGTCTCGATTGGCTAAGCAACGAACTTGCTAAAAAGTGATAACTTTAATTTTGAATATGCATAACAAGATCGTCGATTCATTTGTCAGGCATGGACGTAACTAAGGAGGATTTGGATCTTGTAGAATTTTATTAATCTACATGACCATGTTAATATCATCTTTGCCTTTCATTCAGGCTGTAACTGTCATAATTGAATTTCATATACAATCAGTTCAAATCATTGTGAATACTTTATACTTTATGAAATACTCTAATTGAGATCATCCGTACTCTATCGAAAGTATAAATAAAATAATGTATTCATCTCTATCACCTAGAGAACTCATGCATCGAAGATACAACTAGGTCTGATTATAAAGATGTCTATGTTATATGAAATCCATGTTATGTTGCATACATGAAAACTCATCTGAATGTGACGCGTTATAAGGCTATAATCCAAAATTTAATTAATAATGTTTGAATTAATATCCTTTTTGCACTTCATCCCTGATTGAACCACATCAATAACTATATATATTTTATTAATAAAAAGTAGCCTGCGCTAATGATGTATCATTCCACTTATCATTTATATTTCTTGGAGAAATAATAAAAAAAACAGGATCTATAATGTATCGATGTATGCTGTAACAATTTTATTTTTTAAATGATACATCTCTGCAATGTTTCCTACTATTCTGAATAATCTCATATACCGAATACATCTATGGGATAAAGTATTTGTACCAATTTTGAAAAATCTCTATATCGATATGCAGAAGCTTGCGTGATTTTTCTCCACGTCCATGCCGTCTTTTTAAGAACGACATATGGTGTAGAATTCGACCTTCATACACGCAGACTGTTTGTACTATGATTAAAAAAATGAAATGTAAGAATAGTTTAATATTAACACATAAGGTTTGAAGAGGAATATTTGAAAAATTTTAATTGAATTCGCACGGATTCCATTCGGGATCCATGCATTCATTTATAATGAAGATAACGGTTAGTATTTTAAGAGTGCAAGCCTCTAAGCCGATGAGAAAATAAATAAAGTATATTATACCAAATGATTAGCTCAATTATTCTTATTACAATTTGTTTTCAACATCCTACCTAAATACTTACAACTATAACAAAAACCTTCAATGGCCACTTTAAATATTATGTATTTCTTAATATCTTTCTAAATATTCAAAAGTATTGACTTATAATTTTACTCCAAGAGTAATTATATTCAATGTGTACACGTGGTTAATTGATATCACTAATTTGTAAAACGGCGCTAAATTAACGTGACACAATTAGATCCTTACGTATAACTTTATTATTGTACAAAACAGCACTTTCGTCGTACAACAAGAGTTTCTCTAAAATGTATTAAACGATTTCTGTTAACATTTGGTGTTATCTGTTTGCGTTGTTCGATATTACAGAGCTCTTCTACATCCACAAACGGCCACAAAATAATTACACGAGAAATCTTAATTACAATTCTAGATACTTATGTACATTACGCCACGGCGTTTACGTATTTCACGTAAATTACAAAGTATTCGCGTAAAACATCGTTATTCGCGAACGCCTACCACTTGGTTCGTGAATTGTCATGCGCTTAATTTCTCGACGGTCTCGGAACACGTATGTATTAAATGATAAAATAAAAAGTAAACATATATATCTTACAGATTACGTTCGAATTGATCTGTCAGAACATTAACCAATGTATATAGTTTTCATTATTTTTGTAAATTGTAAAACTTAAAGAGACACCCTGCATATCTTCATCCATATTTAGCCAGTAACTTTCTCTATGAAATTGTATTTAAACTTTTTTTTCACAGTAGTATCGTTATCTGATAAGCATAGAGCGGCTCTAATTCAGATAATCTAGGCGGAGTTTGTCAACAGGTTGATAACGTTAGAAGATTTTTGATATTATCCTTAATGCGATTGATCGAAAGGGTAAAAAAGGTTTAGTTGACTTTTCATGGTTTTTAGGAAAAATTATAGTCTTCCAAAACCGCGAGAAAAATGGCATAAACATTAAATTGTTGGTATCGTTAAGCGACTGTTACACGCTGCTACAATTTTAGTCACGCTTCATTATTAAACTCTATTACCCTGGTATCACTGTCATCTCGCAGACTCATTAATGTAGTTCACGCGTAACATCAGCTTAATGATAATCCATTGTTTTCATCTACCTATAATATATATTCCTCGGTATTTTATTGGCTGCGTTCACTTTTTCACCCAGGCATTATTCTGTACCGGTGCAGCTTTACCTAAGACAGGAAAATGATTTTCCAGAGTGTGACTGCTTAGATGAGCTCTGAGATCCGAACCATTTTTTAGTACTTGACCACAGGTCGCACACATTTCTAAACCTTTGACCTTGCCCGCACCTTCCTTTTTATGGACTTTGAAGAGTTCCTGCTGCTTATCAATGTCTGGTAGAAGCACAAGTAATTCTGAAAATACGCTGCCAAAAGCTGATAAACCCATAGCATCTCGACAGTGGTTGTAATAATCCTCTGCGCTGCAGGTTCCTTGTCGAAATAATCCACTCAGGTACCGGAACTCGTCTATTTGTTCTTGTTGGCCCAGAACTTCCGTTACTTTAGCCACGAGATTTTTGTTCCGTTTTGGAAAATCAGGTGGCGGTACGTAACTATATACATTTTCCTCCTCTTTTTCGCTATTTGGCAGAATAGAATAACTCTCCCCGGAACTATTAGTAAACGTTAAACCGTTATTGGTCTCCGGTTGTTGCACGCTATTGAGCTTGACGTAGAAGCCGGGTGGAGGTAGTGGCGCTGATGTGAATCCTGGCGGTGGATTCGTAAATCCTGGTGGTCTGCTTGTATTTGTTCCTAACGCTGGAAAGTCCTCCGGTTTATTAATATTGTTAATTGTCGAGTTCAAACTGTCTATTTTCAATTCTGAGCGCTTCCTTTGGACACCATTAGAACTGGTACTGGTAGAACCGGAAATATTACTTGAAGAATTCGTGGCGGATGGCGTAGTATCTTCATTTGTATTATTCTTGTTCTTCTTCTTGTCCTTTTTCGTTTGCTCCTCGTCCTTCTTTGTTGTCTCTGTAGTTTTGCCGAATCTCACAGAATTTTCTTGGCAGTCCGTTGAAGTCGATGGGGTATTTCTGGTTTTATTATTTGTATTATCGTTCTTCGATGACGTCTTCGTCTTTTTCGAGGTATCGTTGGTCTTCTTTGACGTTTCTTTCTCTGCTGGCATACTGTTTGAATTTGTTTTTGAACCACTGAACTCGTTACCGCTAGAACTATTGCCATTAGAATTTTGTTTAGCTTTTTTCTTTTTCGCTTTGCCTTTCATCACATCATTCGTGGTTTTTGCTTCTGAGTTATCTGAACACTGTGGCTGAGTCCAGGTAGGTGTAGCAGGCACAACGGATATGGTTGACTGTTTTTTCGACTTCGACGGCTTTAATAAGCTAGGGAAATCTTCTCCTGATTGAATAGGTGGAGGCGAAGGAGCCAGAGGCGGTGAAGCGACTTTCTTTGATTTTGTTGTAGGATTTTGGGCTGGTTTTAAACAGGTCACCTTAGTCCACTGTGCAGTGTTTGTACTCGTAGATGGTTCAGCATGCCCTAATGCAGGAAAGTCCGAGTCCATCGATAAGGTAGATGGTCGAATGCGAATATTAGGACCAGATACTCTCGTCGTCACGGTACCATTAGGTTTGTGATTAACACGGATGGACAAGTTGGAGGATGTACCTTGCTGACGTTGCATCCTACTAGGACCAGGTTTGTTGGAACTAGACACGCTGAGATTAACGGTTTTAGAAATGGTACCAGTACTTGTTGATTCCGGTCCCAGGGCTGGAAAGTTTTCATCGGTTACAGATAATGGTTGAGGCCTCAGGGTGCTGCGGATCGTTACGTTCCCTCGACTCTTCTGTTGAGCAACATTCGGTATGGGCGCACTTGCGTTACCCAGCGTGGGAAACTCCTGGGTACTCTGAACATCTACAGATGGTTGACGAACGAACATCGGCTCTTGTTCTGCAAGGAAATATTCTAAACCTCCTACAGCACCATCTTCCTGATGATAATTTCTGGAACTGTAGTCTCTGCCGGCGTTATAATCTCTACCGCTATTGTAGTCTCTGCCGCTGTTGTAATCTCTAGAGTTCCTGGCACTGTGCGATCCTGGTGGTCTTCTGTGATTTCGATTATCACCACGTGGCGCCAAGGTAAACTCGAACTCTAACGTCCTAGCCTGCTTTGCTGCTGCTTTGCCCAACTGTTTACCATGAGTGCTGGCCTTGTGCGCTTTCAGATCAATATCCGTCCTAAAGACGCTAGTGAACTCCTCGGTTGCACATGAACCTTCCTCGCAGAGGAAGTGCTCTAGCCTAAAATGGTCGCGCAAATAGTCGTACGAACTATAGTACTGATGGAGTCCGTCTGCATCGCAAAAATGGCAGTACAAATGGTCCTTGCGCAAGTGACGAAAGAGCTCATCATTGTCCATGTATCGTTGGTCACAGAATTCGCAGAGAGGATGGCCTTTGTGACTCTTATCATCCAGATCACCTTTCCTACGATGTTGGGCAAGGTCTGACCTGGTATAGCAGCGCCTTTCATGGGAGAAAATCTATAGAAAAAACAAAATTTACGTGAAAGACAATAATGATAAATATTACTTTACCTAGTAATTTTTTGGGTACTGATTATGTTTATACCTTTAAATTTTCTACGCAAAGTTCGCAATAATGTAGCTCGTGCGTTCTTCTCATGTGATCTTTTAGACTGGTAAAATTGCTGAAAACCTGCCTTTCCTTGCACATAGTGCATGTGTGTGCTAACAACATTACAAACTTTTCCTGGAGATCTTCACTGTCAAAATATATATTGTATCGGGCATCCAGCAAGTTTCCTTTTCTAAGATGTCGGAAGGGTTTGATGTTACGTGTAAAGACAACTTTTGGCAAGTCTTGACGACATATTGGGCATTCATTTTGTCGGCATAATACCCTCATGCGTGTACTGCACTCATGGCAGACTGGATGATCACATTTGCCAATACTAAATATTTCAACATTTTTATAGCAAACAACACAAGTGTTGTTTGTACCGGCACCATCATTGGTTTCAGACATTTTCTCTCAGTATTTGAAAATGATAACTCTTTGATTGGCTTTAGTTGTATATCAAATAGCTATCGATATTTTCTTCTTGAATTTTAGTACTTGAAATTTGCATTCATATGCAATTCTTATAAATTTCAAGAGAATCTTCGATACAATAGTTTGTTCGATAAAATTTGATGACTACCTTCCGTGATATTTATTCTGAAACATAACGTAACTGTTAGTACAAAAAAAAGAAATTTCAAAGTTAAGAGTAATACAAGGGTTAGACTATTTGTAAAAGTTTATTATGAAAACTGATCAATATTAATTGATTAAATGATATGTGTTAAATTAAAGTTATGTTTTCTATTACAAAAATAGATAATTTAATATAAAATGTATTAAATGTCATCGAAATACCATAGTAAGCACTGACACAACATAAGTATATATTAATAAATAAAATATGAAACAGAAAGAAACATTATATTATTTCAAAAAAATACAACTCTCTTACAGAATATTATTAATCAAATATTACAATAAGATAGACTAATCTCATGACGGAGTTAATGATTTAATAAGCTATGGAAAATACTGTCAAAAATCAGATAACTTGTCCTTAACAGTACATAGGAAAAGGTTTGTAGGATAACATTTTTAAAGCGAAATAACATTTTTTTGTTAAATGCCTGACATTTTTACAAGTGCTAGCCAAAAATATATGCAGATCTTACAAAATTGGCAACAAACAGCTGGTAAAGTCTGTACGGTGCCATTCAGAAAATAAGGTTATTGCAATGGCTCACTCGAGTAGAAGTTCCCAGCACTTACCGAGTCACTGTTATACGCATTGAATCTCGAATGGACACCCAAAAATGTGCGTATTTCGAAAATCACTCATGGAAATCGTGCCTAAATATTTTCCAATGATGGACAGCAACGTCCGAGTAACCTGTCGCGTAAAAAATAGAGTTAAAATCACTTTACAAAACCGGAAATATGTGTAACAAATGTCTCATGCGGAGTAACATGTTACCAACATTAACACGTTCACCACACTTTAAATTTATATTCCCTAAATGATCGATATATTTATTTCTTCTTAACCATGATTTAATTTCACGATTAACGGTTTTGTCAACTTTGCTTTTTCAAATTTTGTTATTAAATTATAACTGTGTAGTAATGTAATCAAGAAATTTATAACACTAATAAGAATATTGTCCTCAAGAGCCGAAATCATATATGTGTGTAAGAACCACATGGCACAAAAAAATACCAGCGTGTCAGACCACATGTATTGACTTATGGTATAGATATATACAAAAAAATCATTTTCTAACCAAGAAAAATATAAAATAACTGTAAAGAAGTGAGCATTGTCGCAGACGTTGCCGGAAGTTTCGGGATTAGCGTTCTGCTTCCGGTAAAATTCAATGATGAGATTTCCATATAAAACCTACATATGTGAGTACTCATAAGGATGGCGAAATCATGATGACGATACAAGCTGAACGAAGAGGATTATTTGGATTTGGTGTCCGGATGTAAGTACTAGGATCAATTGAAAATATTGAGTACCTATTTCGCATTTAAAGAATGAAATTATGATACTTCAAGAATATCATATGTTATTTGGGTATAAAATAGTAAATTTGCGTGGTCGATCTCCAGTAACGTCAATGGAAACCAAACTCGACAATTAAAAAAACCCATAGCCAAAATATTTTGCTGGAACAGTTTGATTTATTAAAATTGCGTAAAACCCATTTTTCACAATGTAGACAAATGACGTAAAGATTGAGAAACTGTAAATGGCATTGCGCTTTCAAGAATACAATACAATACAATAATTTTACCTGCCGGAATTACTCATACAACCCGGCTAAATATACGAGATAGATGCTTTCGTTAAAGACTGCATGAAAAAATCGATGTGTTTCACAGTTTTTAATTCCGAATCTATTTATTCCTGTTGAAAATTTGTAATAAACGTTTCAAGCGAATATTCTAAAATTGTCCGTTCATCGTAAAGAAATTTTTTTGTTAAAGCCATGTTTTGGGACTTCATAAAATATGTTTTGGCTAAATTTCATTAAATTATGTTAATTAATACAGAATTTATGATGACTTGACTTTAGGCGTGCCCTATGCTTTAAAAAATTACAAGGACACACGAACTTCTGGTCTTCAATCTTTGTTTCTATGACGTCGAGCCCACTGATTACACACTAAATCTCTTCTTCTTGTGGCTTTTCTTCTTCTCATGGCTTTATGCCGTCATAGAGGGCCAAGTGCCAGGTACACACTACATCTATGACGTTTATAAACGTCGTACAGAAGGAAAGAGTCACGAAGAGTTACGTTAAGAATTAAGAAATCAAATCAACAACAAATTAGTAAAAGATACCAAATACACAAAGATACCAACAAAAAATGTAATAAATAAAAACTTTATTCAAATTATTTTATAGTGATCTTATGTTCCTCAACGCTCTCCTATTACGCAAATAAAATAATCCCCAACGATACACACGAATTTTATTTGCGTATTTTTGTTGCGAATATTATTGCGTAACTTGATTATTCAAAAAAATATAATTTATTATCTGCTTCATACTTTTGACACGAAACTATACACTCCACAAAAGTCACTATATGGATAATAATAATTACACTCTACATGATATTCGTGCGAACATATACAAATGCAGTATTCTCGGTCGACTCGAAACATGTTTGTCCGTATAAACGTTTACTCTATAAATAGCACACACCGTATGTTTTTTCCATGTAAATCGCGTACTATAAATAAAAGTATTTTATATGCAAAATGCACGAGTTGCATGTGACGCGGCAGCAATCGTAGGCGTCTCGTGCGTAAGAGAACTCAAACCTAGCGGATTCGGCGAACGAACGTTTCACGTGGACTTTACAAATGTCGAAAGAAACTAAACGTTTGCGAACTATACGGAAATATTTTCGTAATATATGCGTTGAAATGTCGAAACTCATGGAAAGATATCGACAACCAAAGTCGCGTAGAATTTCCAGTGACTTTTGAGAATTTTAGGTTAAATCGTTCGACATTAAGAAATTCTATCTACCTTACCGACCTAGCGGCTTCTCAACTGTCAATGTTATAGCAGTATTCATGCGATAAACGTTTTAACTTTAGACATTTATATATACATATATGTATATACTAATAGGTTCGCACAGTATTAATTAAATACAAACGTTTATTTTTCCCTACCGCACAGTTACTTTCGGTCCACTGACAACTTATGTTTTTTTATTCTATTTCACTGTCACTTTTCCATTGCACGTCAGTGCAACGGTGCGCTTACTCATGTTAACACGTCAGCGATCGTTCTACTGCTGTTCTTATTGCACAGAAGACAATGCACTTTTTGTACGGTAAAAAACGTAAGAATATCCAGATAACCAAAATCCGCTCCCCTCGGATATCCAAAAATACTAATAGGAAAACATCAGCATTATGTAAAGCATAAGTGATTATTGAACTGGAGGTACGCAGTGTTTATTGTACAACTTTTTTATGATACAGGAATTAAGGTTACCCATATAGACATAAATGGCTCTCCCCAGGTATGTTAAAATATTTTAGCATCACTCGAAGTATTAGAATCATAACGTAATATGTTTATTTAAAAAAAGTTTGACGTTTTTCGTGCGATATTCATAGGTTATGTCCACGTGCATCTTCATTGACATTTTGTACGGTTCTAATGGGTATGTTCAGCAGAAACACTGCTGAGGGAACAAAAACAATTTATTGGTCAAATCTCACAATTTTTGCATGATTTACGATCAAATGACCAATCAAACGAATTTGCTCTCTCAGCGGTGTTTCTGCTGAACATGCCTATTGTGAAACCTTCAGTGTCGCAACAGTGGATCGATACGTAAGACGATCTAAGGATAATTATATCTTGCTGGGTTTTCCTAAAAAATCTATTTTTTTATTCTTAGAATATGTGTAAACCCATTTTAATGCGGATAACAATACGACTTTTCTATAACATTCTGCGACTTGTGTGAGTAAAACCGTATTGAAATTCCCACTATGCAGTTTACACATTTTTATCTAGAACGTCAATCGTCGTCCAACGTAAAACAAGTGCCAGTGCAAAGGCTTGGTAATTAGAAGGAAAATGAGTAAAAATTTTGAGAAATAACAAGTATTTTCCATGAAAAAGTGAAATTATGATAATTATTACTGAACAATGAAATATATACATACTTTAAAGTTAGCTTGTTCTGTGATCAACAAAATTATAAGAAATTTATATCTGCAAAATAACTCGACACTGTTACACACGTAAAACATACATTGTATCTAAAGTATGTGTTACATGTGAAATCGTATTAATAATATTATTAAAAATCAGTGATCAATGACGTTCAATTCGTATTAAAGTGTTAATTGAGCAATGGTGGATTATCGGAAGCAATTGTTGCCCGGCAATTCCAGAAGACGTAAGCGTGGTATAAAATTAGGCAAAAGTGTAAGAAAATAAAAAAAAAAGAGAAGTAGACGAGAAGTATAAAAGATGAAAAAGATTAAATCTTAATGCATTATCCCTGTAGTTTAACGTGACGAGCGTAAGAATTATTTGTGTCACATGTTCACGCAACAAATACTTCAAAACAATATAGTAGTCGTTGTTGTTGTCGTGCGCGAATTATTTTTCTGTTCTAGCGAAAGCGGGAAATTACCGTTTATCTTTGTATTGAGTCCTACGAATACCTACGGGTCCGACTCACGGGTAACAGGTTGGCTGCAATCAGTTGTATGAAGAACCTACGTCACTTGATGACGTTCGTGCTGTCACCTCCACTCTGGCAAATCCCGGGAACATCATAAAACCCATAAAGGAGATCCAGTTCGAAAATGATCCCGTTTACGGGGAAGATAAGAGCAATATGAAATTTATATTTTTAATTGTTAATTATAAACAAAAATTTTTTAAAACAAGCTCATTCACAAGACATGAAAACAGACGCGAGGTGAAGTTTAATGAACTTGAACAATGATTCACTGATATTATCTTATAATTGCGTATGATTAAAATTGACTGGTCGTTATAACGCATTGTACCTTAAAATTTTCGTAGTCAAATTTCAAAAAAAAAAAATTTATCCCAACTAATTTCTCTTCTGACCTTAATTCCTGCATACGTAAAACACACTTATCACTGATTGTGAGTGTCAACCATTACCGTAATATCGGATGCGGAAAATGTTATAATATCATGAATACCTAATGCGGTCATATTGCAGTTTACGATTGACTAATTGAACAAGCGTTTACTGGCATTCGAAATACGTAAGATATCCATGAAATTCGATATTTCGTATAGGGGTTTTCGAATTTAGGGAATGACGCGATTAACTTTCCTTATACAGGGTGGAACACTTGACTCTCACTTCGGGACACCATCGGCCTTTCGACGAATATGAAAAGAAATGTTTGAAACAACAGTTTTTTGGTTTCTAGGGGCAAGTGAGATGGCCTGTTAGGTTTTGACCTTTGAACGATCTTTGAACGAGGTCATACGAAGGTCAAGTTAATTTTTTTTTCTCCAAATAACAACCCATATCTTGTACCACGTATTTTTGGAGCTGCCGTCGATATGTTTTCAGAACACTAGTCACAAATTATTTTATTTAATCAAATTTCGAAAGATAACGCATACGTATCGTTATACACAGTATCTCTCGATCGCTATGTATGCATACGTACGGGCTTCCGTGTGT
Organism: Cephus cinctus; assembly: GCF_000341935.2. Taxonomy (NCBI): domain Eukaryota; kingdom Metazoa; phylum Arthropoda; class Insecta; order Hymenoptera; family Cephidae; genus Cephus; species Cephus cinctus. The sequence goes on along the minus strand of NW_014333168.1, from coordinate 8,225 downwards.
GTATTATTATCTGTCAAAATGTACTAATGGCAACGAGAAATTTAAAATAATAAATCTGACAGATAGTTAACAAGTCTCCCTTATCAGGATGTATTATTGTATGATCATCCAAAAAAATATGATGAATTTTTTTTTACTTAATTTCAGATTTTTGCCTTAAAATCGATTTTGAAATGCATTACGGTATTATATTATTGTTATTATTATTATGCATGTACCACAATGTAAGATTGCATACGCTTAATGTTATGTAATATAGGTAAAATATATAATGTAAAAATAGAAACTGATTTGCGGCCAACTTTTGCTAGTGCATTTTCCGTGAACAACCCGATATATTGAGAGGTCAAAAATATAGGAAAATATATTTGGATATACATACCTTAAACATGTTACGAAGATTGGTTAAAGTGATTCGCGGGATGGGTAATTTTATATAGGTTTATATTTTTATATTATATATTTTCACCGATAATTTTTTATTGCCATATTAAGCATATGCGATCTCACATTGCGGAACATGCATTATAATGATATACAAAAAAAAAATAATATAATATCGTTATTTATTTCGAGATAAACTTTGGAGGCGAGAATTAAAATTATATTAAAAAAAAATTGTCTACATATGATGTGTGTGATCATCCTGATAAGGGAGACCTTAACTATTCTTCAGATTTATTATTTCAAATATCTCTTTATATTGGTGCATTTCGACAAGTGATAATACACATACAGAAGAGCGCACACAGCGAGAGAGAGACAGTGTGTATAACGATATGTATGGATATTCCGTTATCTTTCAAAGTTTTATTAAAAAAATAATTTTTGACTAGTGTTCTGATAACGTCTCTGTGTCAGCTCCAAGAATACAATCCAAAAAATAAGTTTGAGTAATATATCGCGTGAAAATTTTCTATTTTCAATGATTTTTGTGCCAACAATAACGCGTGGCATATCATCGGGAATCAATGTTAAACGATTTATTAAGATTTGAATAAAAAAAATCTATTGGCTATGGGAAATTTCTTGCAAGTAGTTCAGAACGTGAGGATAGCAAGAGGAATGTACACGTGTGCACCAACCGTCTGAAGTTTTCAATTTTTTATCCCGTTTCTGTGAAAACCCAACTGATCTCCTCACTTCATCCTCCAAGACGTCATCGTTGACCAATCCTGAAACTCCAGGTTCGTCAGCCCTACGCAATATTGAAACCCGACAAAACTACGTAGATCGTCGTAATTCTTTGAAATCTTGTACATCTTTTACCTGGAAATTCTTGTCGTCGTCCAATAATAATAATAATTTTTCATATCCCACCATCAACCCAAGTAACCCCCATTTTTGTCCATGCAGCCCAATTTTTAATTAGGCTCGTACTCATTGTACGTTGAAACTTCGTCTTGAAAATATCGAGTATTCTGCTTGAGTTTCTTTGTGTGGCCAATAAATCTTATTGTCAATGAGTCTTATTTAAATTTTGACAATTCAATGAAATTTTGGCCATTGACCACGTGACTTTTGAAAAAAGTGAGCACAGTGTCTCGTTCATATATATAAGGAAGAAATTGAAAAATTGATAAGTCAGTTTCTTTTTTTGATAACTATGAAACACAAACCACAACTTCGAAACTGACATGCTATTACGCAAGGTGTTCTTTCATTTGTCCTGCCTTCCTCATCAGAGCGTCACTCATTAAAATTTTTAGATAGAAGTCGAAGTTTCCAAATTTCGATAAGACTCAGTCAGCAACCGTTTGACGTTATTGGCAATTCCAAAGATTTCCAAACGTCAATGAACCCGTGACAGCCTTTCGAGAACATAAAAGTTTATCATAAATCTTGTCAGATAAGACCTACGATTAGGTGTACAGATATACAAAAAACGGAGTCAAAAAGAAAACAATTGTTTCGATGATCAACTTGTTGTAATTAATGAAAATTTTATTGGAATTAACCTAACCGAACCTTCTATCACTGCTCGGCCAAGAACAGTAATATAAATTAATGGGCTAATTTCTTACATAAAAATCGAAAGAATCACAAAATTTCTTTGCACGCAATAATATTCAACCTTAACGCACAAGACTAAATTTCCTTCTAGAAGTTAATGGCTGCTCTGGACGAACAAAAAATATTTTCATGGAGATGATTTCAGATACATTAACCCAGAAAGGAAAAGTCGTTTGGCACCGTAAACGAATTTGAGAAAATTTTCTAAAATTATTATTATCATTATGACATATCTAGCCTTCCTATCGACATTCAAACGCATTAACTTGGCACAGTAAAGAACCAAAAAAATATTCCCCGTACGCCAAGAAATATTCAGAAACGTTTGTAGGACATGTTTAGGACGTCAACGGGACAATTGTCTTTCGATTCCTTGAATTGTCATTATTAAATATTATTATTAAAATTCATTAGTACAATCAATATATGTATATCGCATATCATAAGTAAGTCTTACAAACCACACTTTGATTAGTATAAAATAATTTGTTTTCCCTAAAAATCCCCGAGTTGTCATTTAAAACATCGATAATCCTCCTAATGTAAATGCCGTAATTTACAAAAAATCATGGACTTTAGGAACACAATATATTTCATGTCCCTACTGACCCATCGAAAAGTGCAGCAAAGAAGATTCGAAGTTCCCACCTACAGGACACAGTGCGACAGAAAGCCAGAGCCATCTTAGGTAAGTCGTCCCGAAGAGTGTTCGTAAAGACGATGATAAAAAAAGGGCGTCGCTAATCGCGACTAAGGGGAAACAAGTTCTTTGACGTCATGTCCGTCAAACAGTGTAGCGTATTATAACAGACGCATTGCCCCTTCCCATACGTGGGGTACTGCACACCTACGTGCAGGAGAGAATAAATAATCGCCATCGAGAATGGAAGAACGCACAGTTATCAAGTAGTCGCCGTGCGAGGTTAAATTCTGGAAAGGATCGTGAAAAGTCAAATCGCTCGCGCCGGCTGTTCTTGGGCCTATAAAGTGACAAGAAAGCCAAAAAGGCTTGGAACTAAAGAAATCGTGTTTGAGGTTAAGTCATCGAAAAAGAAAAAAAAAATCCTTGAACAGGATCATCAGGAGCCCAACCGGGTCCAAGGAGCAATCGAGCACCGAAGAAAAGCTGCAAGAGTGGTGAAATAAAAAATTTTGAAAAATGACTCCAAAGCCAAAACGGGTCTTCACACTCGCTGGTGTCATCATCACCATGACAGTTGTCCTAGTCTTGGCGGAGACCCGTCATCTTCATTCCTCGCGTGGATCCTCAAGGCATTTCGATCATCAGCATCGAAGAGCCAACTGGTACCTAGTTAACAAAACGGAAGTTCAGGATCATCGGGACCAACATGGCCGCCGGTTAGTCCAGGATGAACTGAAGTCTGCTGCCCGCAGGAAACGCCAAGAGCAAGAAGATGCTTATGACTGGGACGAAAGGGAAATTTCTGAAATGCAAAACACGAGCTTGTGCCATTACCGGGTTAGACAGGACTCTTCGGGCATAGTTCACGTTGACTGTGTAAACGCGAATAAGATACCGTGCGGATACGACGATAACGTCCAGATGAACTCGACTAAAACTTATTATTGCGTACAAGCATATCGGTTAATGGATATTCGGCACAACAATACCCAAACGCGCACTAAGATTCGTATAGGCTGTGTATGTGCATCCGATAATAAAAAACTCTCTTCGTTACCGAACGTACGAAGGACGCTCAAACACACGTAATAGGAGTGTCGATTTGATATTTGAATTTTGCCGCCTTTTCTTGTCTACGTCCTGATACGATGGTTGGATCGGCGATCTTTCGTATATTCACGTTCTGCGTGACTCCTGACGAAGAATCACCGTTCGGTCCATTGACTTGTGATAATTAATTATTAATCATAGTGATTAATGATATCGACCAAACAAATCCGTACGGATTAGTCATTCGGTCAAGTTCGAGAACTTGATGCATTTCTATGAAATGTGAATTCAAAAAAATTTTTTTTTGATTTATACGAATTATTTTCGAGTGGCTTTTTTGTGGTTTTCTCAAATTTTTTTTTGTGACAAATCTACAGGGTGATGCTGCAAAGTAGCGAGAGTTGCTGGTGCTGAAAGTATTGATAGTTTTTAATTGTTATCATTTATCGACTAATGCCCAGTTTATAATTATTTATGTCATTTCCTTTTTATTTATTTATTAACCGTAACGTCATTATTTATGTTTCTTTATATTTATATATTTATGTATTTATTTATCTCGATCTTTCGCACGTAATTTATTATTATTTATTGTCATTTTTATTTATATACGTATTCTTCGCTCAACATTGTTATGTCAATGGGATTATTTATACGCGAAATACAAAAACTCATTGATCATCCAAAAATAAAATGGTTATCGATCAATTATTCAAATTCGATTTATACCATTTAGCAATCATCCGAAAACTTTATAAAGAACTTTTGTCTTAACATACAGATGCCGACCGCGATCAGCGTGAATCCTATAGCCTCTTTCGCAATAGTACCGAATATTTTTTAATGTAAAATGTACTGTAATTTTTTCACGTACAAATTATCTAAATCTTTCGATCATCCGAGCTATGGTGGATCCACAATAGTTCGGATGATCAAGGTTCTACTGTATTAATTTTAAGAATACATCTCAAAGCGTTGTGACCATATGTATATAATAAAAAACCTAGTGATTTATGAGCAATGCGAAATAAAAGCAGTATTTTGAAAAAACATCATATTCATTAAACATTTGTGAAACGTACACTTCAGCCCACTTTGCTATCTCGCTTTGTACGGAAAGAATTTTTCATATGAAATTATCCCAAAAAATCACGGTAATCGTAAGACACCGATTTTCAAAAATAGTGTTTTTTTTTTAAAGAAATGATCAAAACAGAGTAAAATTTAAGAGGGCACTTTTATTTTTACCGCAGTATACATTCTGGTACCATAATACATAGCGAGTAAAATTGTAAGTTATATTTTGCTTAATATATAAATACAATACATAAAAAAAAGTCAAAATATTTCAACTACTATATTACATTTTAATATGAATTACATCGTTTGCAATAATTTCACAAAACACAATAATTTCGTTTGCTCATCGAGGCTAAGTAAAAGAAATTAGTGGATTCTCGCTGGCCCATGTTGAAACCCTGCTTACTTCTGGCACAGTGGTGGGATGGCCATCGTTTGTTTTAAAAAAAAAAATGCAATATCTATTATATATATTGTGACGACACTTTTTAACGGTGACGCACAAATAAATGGCACCGCGAGAAATAATTAATGAAATACTAAATTATTGGGCGCCAGGTATAACCAGAGTTACACCGCTGTCTCCTAAGGACACCCTGGCCAGCTCTTATGCGGTGGGGTCCTGGGTCTGGGAAAAAAATGCAATATCTAT
>NW_014333168.1:0-2594 GCF_000341935.2 Cephus cinctus | reverse complement strand
ACCAGAGTTACACCGCTGTCTCCTAAGGACACCCTGGCCAGCTCTTATGCGGTGGGGTCCTGGGTCTGGGAGACAATAATCAAAATCTGAAAATTAGGGAGGTTCACTCTCAAAAACTACAACGAATAACCAATAAAGTTTTCAAAATTAAATACGGAACCACAATCTGGCCCGATTTATTCAACACAATAAAAAAAAGAGATGGAACAACGGTTCCTATACAGAATATACACGCTTTACGCAGAATGGGACCGTAGATCCCCCAAGGGAATTATTTAAGTTGTCAGTCCCGAAGACCTATTGACAAACTAATATCTACAAATTTACAGGACCTTAATATGCTACAAAAATATACATCGTACTCCATACTATACGGAAGTACACGCTATACCACATTCCTCACAGAATATACAAGCCAAAGAATATTATACAGAATTTAACGTTAACGAGTGCTAACGGACTCACGATACCCTGGCGCTAAGGAAATGGCTCCGCGAGGCGTGGACTGTATCGGCGGTAACGCAAAACCAACATTTCATCCATAAACGATATTAAATAGCACCGATCCTCCAGAGCGCCACCGATGAGCAATCCGCGGATACAACAATGATTATTTAACGTTAACGAGTGCTAACGGACTCACGATACCCTGGCGCTAAGGAAATGGCTCCGCGAGGCGTGGACTGTATCGGCGGTAACGCAAAACCATATACAGTCCAACGCCACGAAATCCCTTCCCCACGCATAGGGCCCCACGATGTAGCCGGAAATCGCAGAATGTTACATTTTGTGGCGTGCCTGTCGAAATGCCACGTCACAATATATACAATATGACACATGACTTTTACAAATACGTCATATACACATAGCGAACTGTCATTACACATTCGGACATCCATAAATCTGAAAAGAATATCCTACAGACGTCATTAAGAAGTCAATTTTTTCTAATGTACAAAACTTCCTTCTTCCTTGCCTTGAAAATCCTTTCTAATATTCACAGGATATATTTTCATAATTCCTCATACAGTCTAGTGACTTGAATAGAACGTCGCGTCAGATTAACCAAAAGGCATATGTATATATATATATATATATATATATATATATTCCAATATTTAAAGCAAAAAGTACATTAAAACGCCAAGTTCAACCGTATGAATCAGGGCATTCCCAGATTTCCTCACGAACTTGTATTTCCGTATGGATTCCTTTGCCCGGCGGTGAATAAATAATTGGGTACCTTAACCTCAAAGTTTGATGAGCAATTTAACAAATAAAATCGTGTTTTATGCAAGTATGGTTATTTTTATGTGTGACCGTAAAAGGACTATCTTGTGATCAAGAATAATTTTCTTAAGGTCAGTATCGTTCAGACGACAATGATTATTCAGGTTAGCGTCTAGCCCGAGGTTGATGATTGGTAATGACTTTTCTTGGAGTCTCGATTTTCCGTCGTAATTTTGGAATTTTTATTTAATCCGATAATTTGCAACTTTTAAACCTAATTTACTTATTTCTTTTAGGATAAAATTCAAATTTCGAAAAATTAAGCATGGTGTTCTGTAATACTATTACAATCGTTTTTTTTTTTTTTCAATGCGATGGTGATAAAAGAACTTTTTCATTATTTAATAGGACAACTGGTTACTCGTGAAATACTAATGTGTTTAGTATGTTTCCTTTAGATTAAATTTGAAGAGTCACTATTTTTTTTTAAAGTAATACATCTTTTTTTTCATGTCTCATGTTAGTTTTGACGTAGGAATACAGGAAGCCGGAAAGACATTGCATAATGTGTATTAAATGGCCTAACGAGTAGAGTGAAAAATCCTCGATTCATGTATTTCGACAACCGAAAATCCCGCTTATGGTGTTCTTTGTCCCCATTAACCGTGATATCGTAAATTTTTTTAATTAACATAATTATAGCTATTTAATAGCGTTTTCCCAATAAGCTATTAAATGGTTTTATCGTATTGAATTCGAATCCTCAAAATTATATTGGTTAAATATCAATACATTCAACGTCAAATCATCCTCCGTACGTATATAGAATATACCATAAGTTTTTCGGTTATTTTGAGTATATATACATATATATAAAATACGAGAAATATATATTATCAGTACAAACTTGTACTATCTCATTATCAGTAGTAGCGCGTCATCTGTGGCTAACCACCGCGTGCCTAAAATGTAATTATTGGAACTGTGTGTGACAATTTGCTTAATAAATCTTAATAACGTATGACTGTTTCCTCTATACGGTAGCTTTTTCTTGTCTTTTTATAAATAAAGAGTATACTGTCATTCTCACGTATATTGACCCAAAATTGAAGAGCAGAAGTATATACATGTTTTAATTCTCACGCTGTACTGTTTATTCATTTTAAAAGATAGACTAACCACTTCGGGGAAATGTTAATTGGCCTTCGTCAATGATGAAGAAGATTAAAATAAGCTGAGTCGACGAAAACACTCGTGTAAATTGGTTACTCGATGCATAAATTGTATTTTTCTAAAATATATACGCAGTATTGTATTGTATCCCCCAAAAAACACTTACGTGTAAAAAACTACGCCAAGTACAG
>NW_014333167.1:27664-27764 GCF_000341935.2 Cephus cinctus | reverse complement strand
AACAATACTATCCCATATTTTTCCATAAGTAGAGTCTATTATTCAGGTCCTGAAAAAAAGTAAATATTTATTTTTCAATTTCATGATGTTAAAAGCGAGA
>NW_014333167.1:26319-26384 GCF_000341935.2 Cephus cinctus | reverse complement strand
GGGATCGTGAACAATACTATCCCATATTTTTCCATAAGTAGAGTCTATTATTCAGGTTGTGAAAT
>NW_014333167.1:25194-25376 GCF_000341935.2 Cephus cinctus | reverse complement strand
TTTTAACAAATGCTTTGTTATTACAACATGTTCCTTTGGCAAAATTAGTGAACAGAGCAACCAGTCGTGGCCGAGTGGTTAAGGCGTCTGACTAGAAATCAGATTTCCTCCGGCAGCGTACGTTCGGATCCTAACCCAACAACGGTGCAATGAAATTTTTTTTAATCAGTCAAATAAATAAT
>NW_014333167.1:22138-24948 GCF_000341935.2 Cephus cinctus | reverse complement strand
GAAACTCTTCGAGCATGTTCCTTAAAACAGCCACTTGTCTTCAAAACATTGGGATCGTGAACAATATTATCCTATATTTTTCCATAAGAAGAGTCTATTGAAAGTCCTCCTGATGGTCCTCAAAGCAGGCTTTACTCTGGAAACTCTTCGAGTATGTAACTTAAAACAGCCACTTGTCTTCGAAACATCGGGATCGTGGACAATATTATCCCATATTTTTCCATAAGAAGAGTCTATTATTCAGGTCGTAAAAAAAGGAAACATTTTTTTTTTCAATTTCATGATATTAAAAGCGAGAATATTTGAGAAATATACAAAATATAATATTGGGGATATGTTTTTTACTGATATTGTAGGTGGTCGCTATGCGTCATTATTATCATGGAATTTTAACAGAGCACTTTAAATTACAATGCTTGCCTTTTAACAAATGCTTTGTAATTACAATATGTGTTTTTCAATTTCATGATATTAACAGCGAGAATATTTCAGAAATATACAAAATATAATATTGGGGATATGTTTTTAACGAATATTGTAGGTTGTCGCTATGCGTCATTATTATCATGGAATTTTAACAGAACTCTTTAAATTACAATGCTTGCCTTTTAACGAATGCTTTGTTATTACAACATGTTCCTTTGGCAAAATTAGTGAACAGAGCAACCAGTCGTAGCCGAGTGTTTAAGGCGTCTGACTAGAAATCAGATTCCCTCCGGCAGCGTACGTTCGGGTCCTAACCCAATTACGGTGCAATGAAATTTTTTTTAATCATTCAAATAAATAATCTAGAGCAACGAAACATTTCTAGGCTCATCACAAACAATGAATGTCTAACAGTGAAGAAATATAAACAAAACTTTGATTGAAAGTCCTCCTGATGGTCCTCAAAGCAGCCTTTACGCTGGAAACTCTTCGAGTATGTGCCTTAAAACAGCCACTTGTCTTCAAAACATCGGGATCGTGAACAATATTATCCCATATTTTTCCATAAGAAGAGTCTATTATTCAGGTCGTGAAAAAAAGTAAACATTTTTTTTTTCAATTTCATGATATTAACCCATTAACGCCGAGGTGATCAGAATTTTTATTAACTTTTCAACGTGTTTATTTATAATGTTATCGGACCAAAAAAATAATGCAATAACTCTATTCCTACGCGAAATTTGATGCTCTTTCAGAATCTGAGCTCAAAATTTCGATTAGACACCGAGAAAAAAAGATATGGCCTATTTAAACGTGAAAAAAATGAAAATTTTCGAAAAAAAAATTTTTCGCATTTTTTTTTCACAATGATAACGCAAAGGTATCAACTTTTTACTATGATCAGAGGTGATCATGGCACTCGAACATTAAGAGGAATTTTTTTTCAGAAAAATTCATTAACGCGTTTTTTCAAAATGGCGGCGAGAATGAAAATATTGTATAAAAATCTTAATCTTTTGTTTTCTTAAAAACTATAAACTTTAAACAAAAATTTCTAAGAACTAAAATATCTTAAAATTAGTTAAATAACACTCAAATTTTTTCAGAATTTTTGGAGACAATTTTTAATTTTCGAAAATTTCAAAAAATCGAATTTTTCAAAAATACCTAAAAAATTTTTGAAAAAATGATAAAAGAAATGTTAAAGTGAGAGGCAAGGGGACTCACGAAAAAAAAAGCACCCCAAAGGAGACAAAGTTCTACCACGTCCACGCCGTTGTCTCTGGGTAATGCTAGGAGTAGAAAAAAACAATGTATATGTACAGAATCAGCAAGGAAGTAGTTAAGGAATCTTCTCAAATTTTTTCAAACATTTTTTAGGTATTTTTGAAAAATTTGATTTTTTGAAATTTTCAAAAATCAAAAATTGTCTCCAAAAATTCTGAAAAATTTGAGAGTGTTATTTGACTAATTTTAAGACATTTTTGTTCTTAGAAATTTTTTTTAAAAGTTTATAGTTTTTAAGAAAACAAAAGATTAAGATTTTTATACAATTTTTTCATTCTTGACGCCATTTTGAAAAAACGCGTTGATGAATTTTTCTGAAAAAAAATTCCTCTTAATGTTTGAGTGCCATAATCACCTCTGATCATAGTAAAAAGTTGATACCTTTGCGTTATCATTGTGAAAAAAAAATGCGAAAAATTTTTTTTTCGAAAATTTTCATTTTTTTCACGTTTAAATAGGCCATATCTTTTTTTCTCGGTGTCTAATCGAAATTTTGAGCTCAGATTCTGAAAGAGCATCAAATTTCGCGTAGGAATAGAGTTATTGCATTATTTTGCGCGTTGACAACGATTCAGCTTCGTAATCGTAAGGTGCCGCGTTCGCGTCTAGAGACGAAAACTTCTTTTTTCTTCATTTCTTTTTTGTTTAATTTTTGTTGACCTGGTGTTGCTTGGCTCGCATGGGAGGGCGAAGTTAAAAAATAATGCAGTCCTAAACAAACCACACGCGAAATAAAATATGTGTAGTTCAAGACATTGCATATGCAGTTTTATGACAAATACTTTATGCAATGACATGTTCGCCTCGCTAGAGACTTCATTGTTTTCCATTTGTCAAATAAAACACATGAAAATCAGGAATGAACTATAGCAATCGTAGAAAAGTAATAGTGAACGGAACCTTTTGAAGAATATGCCGCGAACCCATGAAGGCATACAATGTTGCAAGCAAACTGAAAACATTCCCGCGGCTTCTGCTAGCCTTTTTCAGTTCTTTCTTCTAGTTTGAGAGTGTCAGTTCGCTCTGCGTTTCCAAATCTAGAGTGAATGAATATAAGCGTTTCAAGTATGGAACACGAAAATAAGAAAAAGGAAAGG
>NW_014333167.1:14303-21819 GCF_000341935.2 Cephus cinctus | reverse complement strand
CATTTGTCAAATAAAACACATGAAAATCGGGAATGAACTATAGCAATCGTAGAAAAGTAATAGTGAACGGAACCTTTTGAAGAATATGCCGCGAACCCATGAAGGCATACAATGTTGCAAGCAAACTGAAAACATTCCCGCGGCTTCTGCTAGCCTTTTTCAGTTCTTTCTTCTAGTTTGAGAGTGTCAGTTCGCTCTGCGTTTCCAAATCTAGAGTGAATGAATATAAGCGTTTCAAGTATGGAACACGAAAATAAGAAAAAGGAAAGGTAGTATGATTTCTGTGCGTACAGAGTACGTGCAAACGGAAAATTAAGTAATTCGTCCAGCCGCAGAACACTGTTACGAACAAAAGATTTTGTTCGATAAGATGCGAAGTCACCATTTGGAAAAAAAATTGTAGTATACTCTGTGACGAAAGTTTTACACGCCAGACGGAACGATACCGTCACAAATTGCAGTCCGCCTTACTTTTCCCCGAAACCCAGAAATTCGGAATATGAAATGCTCATGGGCGCTAGGCACACCTTTATGCCACGAGACAAAAAAAAATAAGATTCCGAGGGAAAGAAAGAAATTGACCAGGCTAGCTAGAACGCAACGAGATAGTAGAGGGGCGGGGATCTTAAAGATGGTACGTTGAATAAAGAATTCTAATATATTTTTCGATAATTGTAATAATCATTTCTTATCAATTTAACGCTACGAGAAGGACGCGGAACGATATAACGTCTATAACCGGAGTCTCATTGTAAACGATACAATTCTTTACTTTGGAGGACGGTTCCGCTAGTTAATTCCTTAGTCCTGGTCCTCGCGACGGATCCTATTCGCTGGACTCGGGACTCTTCGGGATGTCACAACTCGTTGCCGTAGCTAGGGTGTCCGGATACTTCGTCCGGAGTTGGTTCTTGTCCGGACTCCTGTCGGGACGGATAGGTGGTGGAGGGTAGCGACCCCTCGCACCTGGACAGCTTCCAGAGCCTTCCTTCCTCTTCGGTACTGGTGGCGTTCCCTTCGCGGGACGTCCGTACCGGCGGCAATGCGAGATCGGTATGATCCAGTGCGATGTCTTATGCTGACCCGGCTTCCCGCTTGATTCGGGAGCCGTCAGCTGCGGGGTGGAGGCGCCTGATGACGTAGTGCGTCTCCACGCTCCTTCGCGGGACTGGCGGCGACTTCCTTTGAGCGAGGCTGCGACTGATGGTCTGTCTAGGCGTGGCTGCTCTTTTCTCCCTCGGCAAAACGTTGATGGTGGTGGTGGCCGGATACGAAACGCATGAAATAGTTGTACGTAACAAAAATAATTAATCTTAGGTAATTCTAATACAATCTTGGACCCTGGAGTTCTTGGCCGGTACCTTTCGCGACTCTCCCGAGGGACGGTAATGCGTCCCGTATTTAAAACACGCTAGTTCTACACTCGGGACCTTGCGACGTGAATTTTAACGTCACAACTCTTCAAATCATGTACACTGAGCGTCATTAAGAAGGCAATGCGGCCCCTCACTCACAATAGGGAGCTTGGTGGGGCATCTTCTCCTACGTTGTCGTCCAGGCTAGCTAGCGCCAATGTCCCACCAAGCTCCCAGTTACGACTCAGTGGGACTCATGCATTGCCGTCTCACTCCCACTCATTCGTTCGAACAGGACGCACCGTATGACGCTTTCGCGTCTCGCTCGCACCATAGCGCTAGCTGCGTTTCACGCACCTATGCTGGTACATACGTCTCATGGGTTCGCGGCATATTCTACAAAAGGTTCCGTTCACTATTACTTTTCTACGATTGCTATAGTTCATTCCCGATTTTCATGTGTTTTATTTGACAAATGGAAAACAATGAAGTCTCTAGCGAGCGCACATGTCATTGCATAAAGTATTTGTTATAAAACTGCACATGCAATGTCTTGAACTACACATATTTTATTTCGCGTGTGGTTTGTTTAGGACTGCATTACTTTTTAACTTCGCCCTCCCCTGCGAGCCAAGCAACACCGGGTCAACAAAAATTAAACAAAAAAGAAATGAAGAAAAAAAAACTTTTCGTCTCTAGACGCGAACGCGGCACCTTACGATTACGAAGCTGAATCGTTGCCAACGTGCCCAATGCATGTTCTTCGTACATGATAATCTATAGCTGGTAGAACTGAGCAGCCTCACTTGTTGCGATACGGACTCTCATGAAGACGTAAGAGAAAACTTGACAGCAATGGAAAAAAATCTCGTTTCATTCGCTTGACGCTTAACGCTTTTGCATTTCTAACATAGATACATTTCTCCATTTCATTATTTGTTTTAATTTTGTCCCAAAAAATTGCACTTATTAACATCGGGTAACAAAAATGAAAAGCGTAAAAAACCCACACAATTATTTTATACATATGTACTTATGGTGAGATGAGACAAATAGTGTATCTGCTTAGAAATTGTTAGTTTCATACATTTTTGAATAGCCTGATTCAATTTAGTAAATGTTTTTTATTCAAGCCTACGGAAAGATAATTGTATTTTTAATATCTCGAATTATCAGTATGTTCTGATGTAAAAAATAATTCAGAATTAAAATTATACCTCAACATAATTTTCTAATAATTCGATGTATTAAAAATGTTACCTTTACATAGCCTTGAATGGTAAAAATTAAATGAAAAAAAAAAATTCCTAACCAGATACATTATTCGTTTCATCTTACTATAGAAAATAATTGGATCATTTTTATATGCTCATTATTATTTTTATGCCCGAGATTTATAAGTGCATTCTTGTTTTTGGTAATTTTCCGTAATGCCTTCTTTATCCGTCTAAATCTTATTTATGCTATTAAAACATGAAACAGCGTGACATAGGTGTTTGTCACAGGTAGGCTCTCGAGAAGAAGAAACGTTCACTGTTTTATGTACCAATTTATTTATTATTTATGTACCATTTATTATTTTATGTACCACTTATTGCATTTATACGATGTAATATAATACAATATTTGTAGACTAATATAATCATATATTTAATGAATCTTAAGTTAACTAGGTAAACCAATAAGCATAGTTGATAATTAAGAACAAAAAAAGAGGGTTGAGACGTGAGTTCCGAACTCAAGGCTCTCGGCCGTTAACCCAGCACCAAGCACGTGTGCCATCGAATCATTGTGATATATCATTTAGCAAACTTATATTTCTGTAGTTACCCACGTTCGAGGGTTTGTTTAAAGTTTTATTTGCTCACTCTATTATTTACAAAGCTTTATATGGATATTAAGGGAATTAACATCGGCAAAATTTACTACCTCATTACTACGGTTTATGTAATATGCAGTAAGAAAGGGTGGATTCAAGTCTCCCTATTTGAGTGTTCACCCGGTTTAAAATCGTGAATCTCGAGGAACACACGAATTCATTCGACCAATCAAAAACGTGGAACTAGTTCGGGAGTCTCGTTCAGGTGGCGCGTCGACGCGTCAAAACACAGCTCCAGATTATCACGCGTAGTATTACTATATATACACGACCAATCAAAAACGTGGAACTGCTTCGAGGGCCCTCCGCTAAGGTGGTGCGCCGAAACCAGAGAAAAATTGAGACCACCAAAAACAGGTTCATTGGCAATCTCCCTACTCATGTCTGGTATTACTATATATACTCGACCAATCAAAAACGTGGAATTGCTCCGAGGACCCTCCGCTAAGCTGGCGCGCCGAAACCAAAATAAAATTGAGGCCACCAAAAACAGGTCCATTGGCAATCTCCCCACTCATGTCTGATAAAAGTGAGGTCACGAAAATCGGTCAATTGGCAATCTCCTTTCTCATCTCTATATAAATTCTGGAAGTTCTCACCATAAAGAATAGACTATAAAGAGACGGAACAAGGACGCGGTCAGCCGGGATACGGCAGTGGAAACACGCCTGAAAGTAGGTCAGTCAAGTAGTTCAACATTCTACCATACGTGGCAATTGCATCGTATTTCTACAAGTGATATTTGCCTATTTGTTTATTTCATTGTTCTCGGCTCGTGAAAATAAAGTGAAGTGTCACGAATACTGAGGTAAGAATTTTTGTTTTTTTAATAGTGATTCATTTAGACTCAATATAATGTGTACAATTGTAGTCATTTGGTTAAACTTTGAGAAAGTTTGTTTCATAAGAGGTAAAAATTGAAAGCTCCGTTTAAAAATCTCAGTATTGTATTTGAATTGATGTAACATTGTCGTAACATATTTGGATTCTTCTAAAATAAGTCTCAAAATGTCACAGTATCACGTAGGACAGTAGGGGTTCCAAAATTTTACAGTTCGCAGCTGGTGTTATCGATGCAGTGCATCAAGCGCCATGTTCCTACGGCATTATATTGTGCCACACACTTGATAAAAGCAGCTTGTATATAACAGCATTAGTGTTTTTGCACAGACATGCGACTAGAACTCCCCCGGTGGTCGTGAGAGATATCGATACAAATCCCGCAATTGGGACGTGCTTTCAGAACCCCAAGATCGGCCCCTCATAATCTACTCTTCATGGTTCTCATACTCAATTATATATAAGAAAGCCCGTCTTCCGAGATACATCGCCATCTAGTGTTAAACTTCAAATCCTGATTATACATATAGAACCAGTTACTGGCAGATATCCCTCATTGGGTGCTTTCCATTTGCTGGCACAAGTTAACACAAGTCGACTTGTGTCCCCAAAAGTGTTTTCCATTTGATTTGTGTCGCCGTGTGTCGGCAACACAAGTCGACTCGGGAAGACTCTGCTAGAGTGGTGAGTTTACGAGAGTGTCTGTGTTCCATTTATTCGTTTTCGAGAGTCGACATGAGTCGACACTAGTCGACACAAGTCGACACAAAAGTCATGTAAATGGCAAGCACCCATTAGGGATACAGCCACAAAGAAAGGAAGGCAAAAAATTATATTGCATTCGAGAAATGCTCATAAAACGGCTTCTCACGGCTTAAGCCAACCTGTGAGTGTACCCCTATAGTGCTAGAACATGGCCAATGACTGGGCCATCTATCTTATAAGAATATTCCTACTGATGTAAAGCAAATTGTCAGATGGATATTAGAAATATATCCTATGAATGACAGGTAGGAGGCGCAAAAGACGGACAGAAAGACATCCATAAATGGGACAAACATACTTCAGAATAACGCTTGCTAGATGTCATTTGCGAACTTACGGATGTCTATTACGTGTCAGTCCTGACGATTGAAGACGTCTTTATGACAAATTTCTAATATCCCCGTGTTGTGTGGGATATCATTACAATATGTTTTTGAGATCTTTTTGTTATTTTTATATAATTTCTAATATATTCAGAAAACTACATTATATGGAACGTGAACTCCACGAATCGAAATAGGTAAAAGAACATCATATTTAATGTAAAATGTTGTTAACCAATACTTGATGAAAAATTTATAATGGGAAGAACGGTAAATATAAGATTTACACCATAAGAATGCATAAGAAATATGTACAGAAGCAATTCATTGATGAGTGAGTAAATATTAAACAATAATCTTATGTACGATAGCCGCTTTTGCTATTAACCAAACGTTTCATTTGTGCGGAGGTATGTCTCACTAATTATTAAACAACTAATTTGATAAGGAATTCATTTAAATAAATTCTGAAAAGTATTTAGTATAAAAGTAAATAGTCTTCATGGATGATAACATTGTCCGAAAAAATACATAATTATCAGTGAAAGTTAATGGACTATTATGGCGAGTGATGGGAAGTGAGGCGTGTTATTCTAGTGGTACGCTCGCCTAGGCGAGTGCTTATAGGCTGATATTCTCAAACTTTGATCCTAATTATCTCAAAATTTAGACCTAAAAAGTAAAAACCCGTAAACACGTGTTTTTTATTTTTTTTTACAAAGAATCCGACCATGTTACGCACGTATATCAAATAAAATACGATAAACGATAAATTTAGTAGTAGCTCCCCGCACAGTATCAGATACCCTCCAGATATCCGTTGTGACGTATTTATTCGCAATCTAGCCTCACCGGGAAATGACACACTGACCGATGCACAACTTATACGATTCCTACGCGTCCTGGGCAAGCCAGGGGCTGTCAAATTCTAAACTCGAAATATCAAAGATGCTGTTGGGCGTCAGGTTCGAAACGGGAACCACACGTATCACTTCCAGACAATTTCCTACTTTTAAAGGAGAATCCTACAATACGATTACGCATTTTTTCTTAATTCGACAAGCTGGTAAAAATTATATCAATCAGAACTATTCGAAAAATAGTTGAAATTGTGTGGACTTTATACGACATAAGATAATATTGTTGGAGTATACAGGGTGTCCCGTTTTAACTTAGACACTGCAATGTCTTGAAAACAAAGACTTTTCGGAAAAAATGTTTTAGAGAAAAGTTGGTGGGCTCGAAGGAGACCATTTAGTGCGATACCTAAATTTTTGGCTTGTCGGGCCATGTGAGACCTAACTCTATTTTTGTAAATGAGAACCCCTATTTTTTATTCCAGATTCATGTTTTATGAAAAAAGGTAAATAAGTTTTGTTCTTGATCATTTTTCGATAAACCCTCCACAACAGACGCAAAAGACCCTCGAAATTGAATCTGAAAATACGTTACAAATTCCGGTTTTTTGTTAGTAATAATAGTAGTATGGACTGGCGATTTGATAATCTGACTAAATTGAAGCTACAGGGTGTTAATCCTGCCAATTAAGACAAGATCAATGAACTATCCAGCCAATACGCAGTGGGATAGAATCTAAAAAACTGGCTAAAAGTCAGGATTTCGTCGGATTTGTATCAAACTTGATATAAGACGGTTGTTGAAGTCTTTGATTTCGAATTTGAAATAAAAAATTCAAAGCTCAGAATGGCGAATTCAATACGGTGATAGAATCATACAAATTTTGCATAAAGATATAATTATACAAATTTTTAAAGAAAATGTAATCTTCAGTGCATATAGGCGTCGTTAATGGTGTCCAGCTTGTTGAAGCCGTGTGGTAAACGTAAGAAAGGAAAGTGTGCTGGAATACTTACGTACCTCAAGCCGTGCGAACATCAGAGAGGATACTATTGTTTGAACGAAACGCTAAAGCGTCGCTCGTTGCACACTTTTCTGGACACTCTGGACTTCTACGTCCAACACCTAGATACAGGAAACTACGAAGCGGAATACCTGGACACCATGGACTTCCACGTCTGACACCTAGATGCAGGAAACTACGGATCGAAATACCTGAACACCCTGGACTTCCACATCCAGTATCTAGATACAAGAAACTACGGAGCGGAACACCTGGACACCCTGGACTTCCACATCCAGTACCTAGTGTAACGTAATTCTTTTCCTTGACCCGACACCGATAGCAAAACATAAGAGATTGAATTATCTTCGAGAACCAACGTACGTTACCTTTGGCCGTCCAACCGTCGTTCGTGCATCCGCAAGCCAGGCGGGCGCCAGCCAATTCTTTTTTCACCGGGAACTGACGAGCCGGTATAAACTGGGAGTTGGGG
>NW_014333167.1:11911-14243 GCF_000341935.2 Cephus cinctus | reverse complement strand
TAGCAAGACATACGGGAACGACTATCTTCGAGAACCAACCTACCTACCTACCTACCTTCGGCCGTCCACCCGTCGTTCGTGCATCCGCAAGCCAGGCGGGCGCCAGTCAATTCTTTTTTCACCGGGAACTGACGAGCCGGTATAAACTGGGAGTTGGGGTGAAACAGGCCCAACTTCACCAAGAACGAGAGCTCTAACGGAACCTATCAGACGAGGCGATAGCTTAACGAATCCTGTCGATTTTTGGGGACGCGTAAAATCGAGAAACGCAACCGTAGGTGCTGATCTTTGGGGTCGCGTAAAATCAGCAAACGCAACTGGATACACGAACGGGAGCGGACGGTTACGGAAATGCACGGCCGCTCAGGCTGCTAGGTTTGAGGTAGAGAGGGTCGAAGTAAGAGTCCGGCAAATAGTGAGAGAGACAGAGAGCGACGAACCGAGAACGTATCAGAACGAATCTTAACTATCTATCGAGATCCCTTCACCAATTAATAAATTGGGAGTCCTGACCGGAGCTGGTGCAGCTAATCCGTGGAGGTCGAGAACTGTATCCAAAGGACACTTTGGTGAGCACTGCACTAAGGCACAGCACTAGACCTCCGGAACGCTCACAGGAATTCATAGTATTGCCTGAATATCGCGAGAACTGGACGAGAATTAAGTTGTTCGATGTGAATTTTTACTTTTTAAAAAGATTACAAAATAAACTTAATTCTAAATGATTATTAATAAGAGTGATGCTGTTCGATTCAGCTGTCAATTCTCACTGCCTTCTTCTCGATCGTTCCGTATAAAGACACCTCGGTTTCCGGTGTCCGATGTCTCTGTATCTTATCGGTAAGGCTCCTGTAGTCATCATAACTCCTCCCGTCGAAGTTGGGAAAACGATACCATTCGTTTTGCCGTGGGCTTGTGGTTGGTATCTCTGTTATCAGTGCCTTTCCTTTTCAGGTGGTTTTGAAATAATAGGTTACAACTAATCCTATTACAGCAAGCATTGTGAAGATGGTAATGCCAATATTAGCCCATGTAGCATGTTGGTGTGCTCTTCCTTCTAGGATTGCTATTTCCAGATTATCCGAGAGAATCTTAATTTTCTCCAATTCGTCTCGTCGAATAGTTTTTAGGTGTATTTCTGCTTGTTTCCCTATGATCGTGACTTCTTCGGCTGGTAGTTTGAATATAGTCTCGTTGTGGAGTGTGACGGTCTGCGAGAAGGTGCATCCTTGTCCCTTTACTTGACAGTCGTCCAACGTGATTATATAAGGACGGTTAATTTCTTTAATTTCCTCATTGTTGCATTTGATAGTAACTTTAATCGTATGAAGCGGTACGATGATCACGTGATTGTTGCTTATTTGCTCCATACTGTCGCCTCTGTTGCGGATTCTGGTCCTAATGCAGGTGTTGATTCCTTCCGTCAGCATGTTGTAGATGCAAATGTTGGTTGCATGGGGGTCCCTCCTCTGACAGTAGTAGAAATTTTCTACTTCGGGGCATTGATATGACATAGTCTTTGTTTGGTCATTGTTCAGCAATACATACGGGTTTTCTGGTATGGTTATGGAGTTATTAAGAGGAATGGTATGTAGTTCAAAGTACTTGTATGTGTCTCTGACTAGAGGCATGTGTATGTTAAATAGCACAGTGTTGTTGCTAATCTTGACTTGTGTTATGGCTAGCTGATAGTAATTGAGTATGGACTTAAGTGTAGGTATTTGCATTTCCTGATTGTCTTTATTGTAATGCTTTATGATTTGATCGAATAATTTGGGTTTAATAGCTGAACTATGTAATGTTTGCGATTTTCCGAATGCTATGGAAAGCTCTAATTCTTTCAATTTTTCTTTTATTGCTACTATTTCCACGTATAATGCTTCTACTATAAACGTGCTTTCTAATTCGGCTTCGTGTGCTTTAATACTATCCTTACTGTCTATTTGTTCTAATGCCCTGCTCAATTCTTTTTTATTTGCATACAATCTTTCTATAGCAGTGGTGTGACTTCTTGTTATTTCCTGCAATATGGTCTTTTATTTGGTAAGACCTGTATTTAAGTGTAACTCATTTTTTTTAAGTAGTTCCATTTCCTCGTGTATGGTCTCTTTGTCCTCGCTATCCATGGTACCGAATAACCATTTAGTTGCTATGCCTATCGCATTAACGACTCCTCTCTTGGTACGAGGTTCCTCTTCGAGATTGTGCAAGAGTTTCTTTACGTCATCGATTTCCCTTATGATTTGTTTCGTTATTCTGTAGTAAGCTTGGCCTCAATAATATGATATCAATACTTTTTGTTACAGGAATTCACAGTAATCCTGTACTTGGT
>NW_014333167.1:0-9763 GCF_000341935.2 Cephus cinctus | reverse complement strand
GATGGACGTGCGAAGACGACGACGACGACGACGACGACGACGATGACGACGACGAAGATGACGACGACGACGGAACTGAAATAAAATCATCTCGCTCGCCATTTCAATACGCCCTGATCTCGTACACTAATCGTATTGAACTTGGTGGCAATCGCTTCAGAACCTTCAATTCCTATAGTGAATGTATTAATAACTTTTCCTCATATATAACGGTTCATAAAATATTTGAGACGAAACACAGGTACAAGAGATGCTTGGAGTAAAGAGTCTCGGCGCGCTGCGCCCTGTACAGCCGGTTGCCTGTACTTGGCGCGAGACTCGACCGAGTCTCTTGATATTTGCTCTTGTTGTTCTCTCTTCTGTGAATGACTTCTAGTTGCCTTTCTATGTCATTCATAGCTTCCTTATAAATTTCCAGATTGATGCGGTACTGGAATGTATGCTTTCCTTCTATCATCTTAGCGTTGCCCAATCTCATAGGTAGAAGGCTGTTCTGTATCGGTGTTATCTCTATTCCCATCGTGAGGTGTATCATTATTAGCAGTAGGACCGTCATTTTGCTTGTCTGAAACAAACCGTTGAGGCTTCGTCAATCTGGGGTGTATAGTGATCTTGCCTAAATCGACTTTATGAGAACTAATCACTTTGGGTTTCTCCTTTGTCGTTTTGTACAGAGGTTCTTGTTTCTTACTGGATATACGATACAGGTGTCCCTTGTAGTACAGAGGCTTGTCCGTGTCTATATGTACATGTTTCTTCCTATTCTCATTCAGACGTTCTAGTGTCCTTTCCTGTTTTGTTGCAAGCCTGTCGAGTATCTGAGTCTTTATAATTCCCATTCTTTTCTGGTGTTCTTTTAGATACTGTGTAGTAGTACTGGCTTCTGTGGTCTCGAAACGGTCTTTCGAATTAACGTCACCTTTAATTACTTAGAAGGGTGTATATCCTGTTGCTGTATAAATAGAGTTGTTATATCCTAATATAACGTATCTCATTCCTTTTGCAGTTGATACTTTGCTGTCTTCAGTTTTTAAAGGTCTAAGGGCTCCTATTATCGTGGAGTGAAATGTTTCAACCGGACTATTACTGTTAGGGTTATAGGCCGTCGTATAGTGTATTTCTATACACAAAATTTTGAAAGATATGCACAACATTTTTGAAAGGTTTCGTTTTTCCATTCCACTCCGTTATCGCAGGTTATCTTTGTAGGTATACCAAACTGGCTTATAAATTGTAGTACATTTTTTGTGGTTTCTATACCTGTTATAGCTTGCGTGTGGTATGGTTGCCCATACTTAGAAAAACTGTCCACAATGGTTATGAAATATTCGCTACCTATCTTGAAGGAGTCAGCATATAGATGTTCGCAGATATTTCTCCCTATAGCTGTAGGCTTATATACGAGCTCATGGGGTCTTCGTTCGTACTTGCTTTTTTGGCATACTTCGCAGGTATTTACATAGTCTCTAATCATTTCATCCATTTTTGGCCAGTAATGTTTGCTTTTTATAGCTTGAATGTTTTCCTTGATCCCTCTGTGACAGGTTTTCTTTACGTGCTGGTTAGCTATCATTTCCATTTGTTGGCTTGTATCTATAATGTCTTGTAAGAATCCAGTACAGATAGTTAGCTGTAACGCTCCGTTCTTAAAGTACTTTTGATCTATGGTGATCAGTACTAGCTGTTGATTCTTGCCTTTGAAATAGAAATAATATTTTTCTTTAGGATTCACATACTCTTTAATAAATTTGAACCAGTGGTCTTCCGTTGCCTTTTCCGGGATGTTTAATCTCATGCGGCTGTTTTCAAATACCCTGATCTTTGAGACCTTTATATCGTTTCCTGAGACCGTAACAATTATTTGATTTTTATAAAGGTTCACTGGTTTTTCGATGATGGGTATCCCGAGTATGGGATCCTCATGACTCGTATGTATGGTTTTCGTGTCGTCCTCATGAATTCTCTGTTCTCTGTTAAATTCATCCAGTATCAGGTCGGCCTCGTTTCCTGATATTGATAATGTCTCTTCAGGCAATTCTTTGAGTAATTGTGTGATGTCTAAATCATCTGGAGGATTTGCCTTGGTTGATTCGCTATCGATAGGATTTATTTCAATTCGCGATAAGGCATCGGCGTTAGTGTGAAGTTTGCCTTTCTTGTCTACGATTTCATAGTCGTATTCTTCTAATTTAAGTCTCCACCTAACGAGTTTAGAATTAGGTTCTTTCAAAGAGAATAACCATTGCAGTGGTTGGTGGTCAGTAATGATTTTAAATTTTCTTCCATATAGATACGGTCGGAAGTTTTTGGTTGCCCAGACAATGGCCAGCAATTCCTTTTCGATAGTGCTATAATTTATTTTTGCTCGGTTGAGTGTTCTCGACGCATATGCCACAGGAAAATCTTTTCCTATCGTTCCTTGTGAGAGTATTGCTCCAACAGCAACATTAGATGCATCGGTCGTTAAATTGAATGGTTTGTCAAAGTCTAGATACTGCAGTATAGGTTCTTCCATTAAGGCAATCTTGCATGTTTCAAAACTTCCCACGAATTCTTTTGTATGCTCAATCTTTTCTCCCTTTTTCAGACATTTCGTCATTGGATTGGTGATTCTAGCAAAGTTCTTAATGAATTTTCTATAGTAGCCTGTTAAGCCTAAGAACGATTTGATTTCTTTAGCCGTCTGTGGTATAGGGAAATTCTTTATTGCTTGTAATTTTCGTGGATTTGGTTTGATTCCCTCTGTCGTAACTATGTGTCCTAAAAGTTCGACTATCTTATGCAAGAATTCAGATTTATCCAGTTGTATCTTCATACCAGCGCCTCTGACTCTGTCAAGGACTGCTCTGAGGTTACTAATATGTTCTTGTAGAGATGTAGAAAAGATTATGATATCGTCCATATAGACAAGGCATAATTTGTTCTGCAGTTCTCTTAAGATGTTCTTCATTACACGTTGGAATGCAGCTGGTGCATTTTTTAGACCAAAGGGCATTCGTGTATATTCGTAATGTCCATTTTCCACATTGAACGCTGTTTTTTCAATGGATTCTGGGTCCATTTCTGTCTGATGGAATCCGGATGCTAGATCAAGGGTTGTGAAGTATTGGCACCTTCCTAACTTGTCTAGAATATCTGATATATTTGGTAACGGGTACCGATCATCGACAGTTTTCTCATTCGCCTTCCTATAGTCTACCACGATTCTCCATTTCTTCTTCCCACTAGCATTTTGCTTCTTGGGTACTATCCATATAGGTGAACTCTAGGGTGAATGTGATTGCCTAATTATGCCGCCTTCAAGCATTTTGTGTATTTGTTTCTGTACCTCCTCTTTATGTATGTGCGGATACCTATATGACTTGGTATGTGTAGGTATTTCTTCTTTTGTCTTAAATTCATGTTTTATTCTATTGGTAAACCTTAGTTTACTCTCTAGTTGATGGAGTACGTCTGTGTAACCTTTCAGAAATTTGAGTAACTCATGTGACTCTTCGCTATTAAGGTGGTTTACGCGAATTTCCTGTAGCTCTCGTGGTTTCTCAGCTAGTTGTGGTTCCATGTGAGCTTGAAATAGTTCTACTTCATTTAAAGGTATCACGTCTTTGGTTCTTTCCAATAATTTCTCTCCTAATGTATATATCTTAGTGTTCGGAGAATTGTTGACGATTTCTACTATCGTATAGTTATCCTTCACTTCTATCGCACCTGACCTGATGACAGAACTTCCTGCCGTAATCTCGGGTATTATCCATTCTCCTTCGTCAAGTGTGGTCTTTATTCTCTTCAAGATACTTGTATTTCCGGGAATTTCTATTCTCTGAATGCTAAAATTTGAACTCCATTGGTTCGTGCTGACCGAATTCTTTAAAAGTGGGGATTTTAACTTTTTCTCTCGCTGTTTGCTGCCCTGTACACGTAGTTATTACTGTATTACTACGAAAGATCTGATGTGGGAAGTTCTGTTCCGCTATTATAGGTCACATGATGGAAGCCTGACATCCTGTATCTATCAACAGTTTCATGTATGGCTCTGCAATTTCTATATATGGTAACGAGTTGCTGAGTACTGTATTAATTTCTATTCGTTTGGTTTTTGTCTTTGGTCCTCGTGAAAATCCTGGCTTGCGGGTGCTTCAGTTTGTTCAGCACTTCTTTCGGTCGAGAACTGCATGTCCTCTGAATATTCTTCGTAGCCCTGAAATGTCTCCGTCTCTGGAGAATAGTAATTATCTTGTTCTTGATATTCTACATTTGTGAGTTCTTCGGCTATGAAATCAGGGGGTCCAGTAGCTCTGAAGGTCTGATTTCCAGGAACGTAATGCCTAGCATTCTGTCCGAAAGGCGAGAATGGTTTCTTATTTATTGTTGATGGTATTTTGGAAACTCCTGACACAGGTGTAACTGGATTTTGCGGTTTATTGCTACCGGGCGCGAATGCATTAATGAGCTTCCCAAATACCTGTGAGTTAGTGGGGAATCTTTGCGGTGCCCTAGGTATAGGCTGTACGTTAATAGGCTGGATGGGAAGTTCGTAGTTCGCGATTGTCCGTACGTTGGTGCATACATGTTTGGTTGGTATTGCGCGGTATTTACAGGAATCCAAAATGACGGCTGTTGTTGCCATTGGTTATTTACATGTGGCTTTCCTTGTATTGGTCGGGGTGGTACAATTGGTTTTCTTTACGTCTGTGTATTAACTCCTCGCAGGCTATTAATCTGTTTCTCGTGAGTCAGATATTCTGTGATTATATTCGCGGCTTCCGTTTGCCAAGTCTTAGCTCTGCATATAGCTCTGATAGTGTGTTTGATTTCAATACCATGGTCGCCATGCTTTCTGCATAACCTCTTGCCACATATTTCATTATCCCCATTAAAGGATCTGTTTGTATCTTAAGGTCTATTCTAGCCTTCAATTTCCTGATTCTATTAAGGAAACTCAACATGTCTTCATTATGTTGTCTTCGTGTTAATTGCAATTCGTTTGTCAATATTTCGCGGTTTGTCCTATCTCCGAATTGTTCCGTAAGAGCGGTTCTTAATTCGGACCAATTTCTCAAGTCTGGTCGACTTCTAACAAAATCTCTAGCATTCTCTAATAATTTGCTTTTTATCGTAAAATATACGTATTCATTTAAGCTTTGGTCCCTAGTAGCTCTATATCGGCTGTGGTACTGATCCATCTCGATAATGAAAGTATCTAGTTCTTCTGCTTTACCACTGAATATTCCTATCATTCTACCTATTTCCTTAGCTGCCATTATGGTGCCTGTGTTATCTATTTCTAGTCTGAGACAGACTACTTTGATAATAGCCAAATCCGAGAACTAATCATTCTGATTGGACAAGGGCCTTATAACCGATAACTCTTCTATCTCCTTTGAGTCGTCGCTTTAAACCAAATCGAGAGCGTTCCTTAACGAATCGGTACGTATCTTCTGGAGATCGTCCACGGTCGCTTCTCCAGGGCATTGGGCGACAGCTGGGCACCACATCCTTAACTCGGGCAGGATGTTCCCCTCCTGCCCTTAACCGTATCAAAACTATCTCCGCCTGCTCTACAGCCCTTTGTCCATCTCCAGCGGGGCGTCGGTATTTCATCCGGGCTTCTGCCGGTCCGTGAAGACGTCTCCGTCGAGTACTCTCCTCTGCCGGGCAACTCGGTACGTCGAGACTATCTCCCCACGGCAGATTCGAGCACCTCGACCTCAACTAAACAATAACGAAATTTTACGAGAGCCTTTACATAACTATACGAATCAACCCGAGAGCGTAGCTTCTGAGCAGGGTGGCGACCCGAAGGGAACCAGAAATCGAGAACGTTATCTGTATCGGTAACTGGAGCCGCCTTGGGACCGTGATACGAAAAATCACGTCACACTAGATACAAGAAACTACGGAGCGGAACACCTGGACACCCTGGACTTCCATATCCAGTACCTAGATACAAGAAACTACGAAGCGGAACACCTGAACACTCTGAACTTCCACATCTGACACCTAGATGCAGGAAACTATAGAGCGGAATGCCTGAACACCCTGGACTTTGACATCCAACACCTGGACACAGGAAACTACGGAGAGGAATACCTGAAAACCCTAGACTTTCATAGCCGACACCTAGATACAGGAAACTTCTAAGAGAAACATCTGGAAATCCTACATCTCTAAAAATTGTCACCTAAAATACGAGGAACTATGTCCACGTACACACATACGTACACGAATACACACGCGCTCCACATGAAAGTTTTAATAATTCTATACTATTGTGAAAGCAGCCTTATATTAACTGGAAATTCGGTGTGACCAGTAGCTTCATGTACAAAGTGTATTTGATTGTGTTGGGTATTCGTAAGTTACCAACACCATCCAGAGTACAAATAGGTAAAGAAGGCAAAGCAGTCAGCGCCATCTGTTGTGTAAAAAATGCGATGGACGTGCGAAGACGACGACGACGACGACGACGATGACGACGACGACGAAGATGACGACGACGACGGAACTGAAATAAAATCATCTCGCTCGCCATCTCAATATGCCCTGATCTCGTACACTAATCGTATTGAACGTGGTGGCAATCAATTCAGAACCCTCAATTCCTATAGTGAATGTATCAATAACTTTTTCTCTTGTATAGCGGTTAATAAGATATTTCGTTCTAAACACAGGTATAAGAGTTGACTCAAGTGAAAAGTCTCTGCGAGCTGTGCCCTGTACAGCCAGTTGCCTGTACTTGGCGCGAGACTCGACCGAGTCTCTTGATATAGGAATAATCAACCACAAATAAAGGATGCACATCTGACCATCCTTTCCTACAATATCGACATTTACTTTTGACAATTATCATTGACATATTTCAAAGACTGTTGTACCTTTCATCAATAATTCAATAAATACTTATTATTTTATTTTATCATATAATCCTGTGTCGCCAAAGTTCTTAAAGACGCCAGCCACGTGCACTTAACTGCATCCCATTTTACACTCTCATAAGGAGCGTACGAAATTGCAATACCGATAAACGTTATAATATATTATATTATACATTTCCATTCCATACAGCTGTGCTATTATTATCATTTTAATTATATTACTCATTAAGAAATCTTTAAAAAATATTTTTAGTTAATCGTGTTATAGAAAAGAAAAATTGATTATGGAAAGATATAAATATTGATTTATCAATGCTGCTTTTATTTTGTAATTAGATGGCTACTCGATGGGGTATTGCAAGTGCAGGAAAGATTTCTCATGACTTCTGCACAGCATTGGGAACACTACCTAAAAGTGAGCATGAAATTGTTGCGGTGGCCGCACGAGATATATCACGAACAAAGGAGTTTGCAACACTTCATGGAGCTACGAAAGCGTATGAAAGCTATGAAGAACTTGCAAAGGATCCAGATGTCGGTATGTTCACGAAAGGATTTTTGTTTAAAATTACCTAAATAGAGCGACGTATTTCCTGACCACGGGAGAATTCAACCTGGGAAATTCACCTTCGGCTGTCCATTCCCGTTCATGCATCCGCAAGCCACGGCTGGTTGCTAGACAATTCTTGTGTCACAAGGAACTGACAAGTCGATATGTCTTGGGAGTCTAGGGGAATCTCGTAGGTCTTTCAAGAGAAACAAACCAACAAAATGGAACTGGTCAATTTTTGGAGTCGCGTAAAACTGATTAATGCAACTGCATGCATGAACGAGAACGAACGGTTCGTGACGTCATCAACATAGCACCATTAACGGAAATTTGCTTCTTATACTCTATCATTTGTTTATTTTTTTAAACCGATTACCGAATAGTTTGAAAATTTGAGATCAAAATTGATTCTGTAGAACAGCTCAGCTCTATAAAATAGTTTCGACACTATTTTTTATGTAATATCGTTGAATCATCTATAAACGGCTGTACTGATTTTTATGTTATTTTATTATAATTGATCGAACGGATATAATTATGCAAGTTTGAATTACGAATTAATAAAAGAAAAAACAACGATAATGATAGTGACCGGTAATATGATCTCATTCGAATTTGGAGTCGCGCGTTCTAATGTAATTATTCATAGAAGATATTAATAACGCATACGCTTAATAGACATAAAGTAATAAATCATACGTGAATAACCTAAAGTCATTCACACATCATACTTCTTCCGAAATCTGCCAATTGTCGTCCTCGTCTCGTCGTCAATGATTTGCTTAGGAGGACGTGATTCCCAAAAATATTACCTTCGTCTCGTGCACAATGATATCATCTAACATATCTCACAATCAGTAGTTATTGCAGTGGCACTGATGGCCCATTAATCTGCAGGTGCGTTACAGTGCTAAGGGTAATATGTGATTGCTATGGTATCTTGTATAACTTGTGCGATTTGTACCTGTCTTTGGATTATTTATTTGTCTGGACAGTAGTGTGGTTGACAGGCAAATGGGACAAGCGAATAGACCATACAGATAAAATGGACAGGGCGCTGAAGTTGCCAGTCGCCGCCTTCCGCAAAAATATAAATGATTTTATTTACGATCGAGCATTGGCGCTGATAAAAGATTGAACATAGAATTCTGAGACCTCCAAATTGTACAATTACATTAAATAATATCATTTTTCGGTATCCTGTCCATTCGCGGTAGCGGGGAATGGAGAAAGTCCCACGAAGTAACACACGATTAATTATTTGTCACTTGGAAAACATTTTATTGCGCTATATTTTTTGTCGAGCGTATTTACAATGTTTGATTAAGAACAACGAGCGAGAAACGAGAACACATCTTAGTTATGGACGGCAGTCACAGGGATCTCTCATCCTCATATCAATTATCTTGTGAAAATATGTCGCTTAATAACGATCCTCTCGAGAGATCGATCTAAGCATTTACTTCTCTGACCTATGGGATCGTTCGACCCCGTTACCACTTCTTTAATTGGGCGACTGATCGACTCCCATACCTTTCGTCATACACATGATGCCAAGAACCCGTTCCCCGCTCAAGACAGTACCACCGCCTTTCGCGTTTTCTCAAAAACTAAACTCTCTTGCCCTCTCTCACCGGGCAGGACATCTTATTCACACGTTCTATGTATAATGTTATTATTTTTTTTCTGTCACCAGTGATTTTCTGCAGCAATATTGTATTGACAGAATGAAACGAACTAAACTCAATAATACTAGCAAACTTTAGACAAAAAACGATGCAACTAAACCCTAACAACTATACGTGCGTGTGCGGTTGCCAACACCATTATTCATTGATTTCGTGTCTAATTTCAACGAACAAGTGATAGAAGATTGAAATGTGGATCCGGAATTTATCATTAAAGATTCCAACAAATAATCGTCATTAATGATTTAAATTTTTGTCTTGATCCATTGTAATGGCGAATACAAAATTGATTGCGCAAGAGCCGAAATTAATTTTGAAAAAAAGAGAGAGGGTTAACCTCTTTGACACACGAATCCATAAGGTTGCATGAGCATCGGTACTAATAGCAAAGATTCGCTGGGATCTGATGAGAGTTCTGCGCCAAAGTTTCACTGACGGGAACGGGGAAATTATCCTGGATCCATCCGAATTTCAAGTCATAGTTCAAGTTCAAGTTTCACATCCATAGTAATCCATAGTTTATCCATAAAGAATCCTGATCGACAGAATATTACTCGCCGGTGAGAACTGCGACACGATCGGGAATCCATTCGGATTCCAAGTGTGAGGCGATTTTCAAATTGTAATACGCGCCGTACTGTGCGGAACGT
>NW_014333166.1:1328595-1332734 GCF_000341935.2 Cephus cinctus | reverse complement strand
ACATTTTCTATGATAATGATTATCCTGAAACAGTAAATATTGTAGAGTATATAACATTTTTATCAGGATGTCGCCGATTAGGGTACCTATTGCATATTCTTGCGCTGTTTGTGTTTGGTTGCCATTACATTGGGCTAACACCCAATACATGACGCAATATTCTCTCACAGAATAATAACTCGTAATGCGAACTGACTGTGTCCGCAATGTGAAGTGAAATAAGTTGTAATTTGTAAACAAGTCATTCGACCGCAGTAGACTGATTACTGTTTACAAATTACAATCTATTTCGCTTCATATGTAGTCGAAACAACATAAATCGAACTAACTGTCTCCGCAATATGAAGCGAAATAGATTGTAATTTGTAAACAGTAATCAGTCTACTGCGGTCGAATGACTTGTTTACAAATTACAACTTATTTCACTTCACATTGCGGACACAGTCAGTTCGCATTACGAGTTATTATTCTGTGAGAGAATATTGCGTCATGTATTGGGTGTTAGCCCAATGTAATGGCAACCAAACACAAACAGCGCAAGAATATGCAATAGGTACCCTAATCGGCGACATCCTGATAGGAGACAGTTAGTTCGATTTATGTTGTTTCGACTACAAGATCGCATTACGAGTGATTATTCTGTGAGAGAATAATGCGACATGTATTGGGTGTTAGCCCAATGTAATGGCAACCAAACACAAACAGCGCAAGAATATGCAATTAGGTACCCTAATCGGCGTCATCCTGATAAAATTTAATGTACTCTACAATATTTACTGTTTCAGAATAGTCATTATCATAGAAAATGTATGTAATTGTTGTTGGCACAAAATACACATTTAACATATTGTACTGCGCTTAATGAAGCATTGTTAGATGGCTTGAGAAAACGTTTCGGATATGTAATGGATTTTCATAACACAGCGAGTAAGCCATTTATATTAGCAACGATAACTCATCCAAAATTTAAAGTGCGGTGGATATCAGCATTGTTTGAAAATGAGCAATCTCATGCAGGACAAATATGTCAAAATTTGCCTTTTGAACAAGCCGAAGCAGTACGTGAATCTTTGCAATCGAGAGAAAACTCCGGGTCTGAAGAAAGTATGACGCTCTCCTCCGATGATGATACTAACAAGAACCCCCCCAACCCGACCCCACCGATTTCAATAATTTTTTGATATGTTGTAGTACTCGACAAAATAAGAGACACGTATTTTTTTTTCTTTTTTCTGCATAAAAACCGGGGTATGGGCTCAAAAAAATAAAGAAAAGCGTTTCCGTTAACTCCATCAAATATTTCAGTTGGGGTGTTTCAGGATTTTTCAAAGGGATAAAAACCACCCCTAAATTTTACCCCCGAAAATTGTTTTTTATCATATGTCAGATTCTAATTGATATTTTTTAATAAAACCAAGTGGAAAATATTTGTCATAAGAAGTTGAAGATATGAGGTGTGTTTATGACCCAAGGGGTTGCAGCCCTTATTTTATATTTTGAAAAAACTATATTTTTTATGCTTTTTTTCTGCATAAAAACCGGGGTATGGGCTCAAAAAAATAAAGAAAAGCGTTTCCGTTAACTCCATCAAATATTTCAGTTGGGGTGTTTCAGGATTTTTCAAAGGGATAAAAACCACCCCTAAATTTTACCCCCGAAAATTGTTTTTTATCATATGTCAGATTCTAATTGATATTTTTTAATAAAACCAAGTGGAAAATATTTGTCATAAGAAGTCGAAGATATGAGGTGTGTTTATGACCCAAGGGGTTACAACCCTTATTTTATATTTTGAAAAAACTATATTTTTTATGCTTTTTTCTGCATAAAAACCGGGGTATGGTATTCAATTTACACATTGAAAATATCAATACTTACTTATCAAAGCCAGAAGTTATTTTTACAAACTTATCTTGTTTATGAATTGCTGACGACAGCTTTCTCGTTGTAGATAAGCTCATAAAAAATTGTTTATTCACCTTATCATTATTGAACAAAGTTCCATAAAAATGAAACACACATTTTATTATAGTACTGACTACTGAAAACATTAAATCTTTTAGAATTAGTTTTCTTAAATACGTCTATATTACATATATATATATCTGTCATTGTTAAACACAAAACATTATAATATATCATACGTGGTGCGGATATTTTTACAACCAATTATCTAATTTTTAGGTAGTTATGTGAGTATTTTGTAATTTATATTTCTACACCTATTAATCATCGTAATAAAGAGTTATTATTTAATGTTTATATTTTAGATTCAAAGATGAAGATTAATCCCTTAAATGTAGTGAATTTATTACTAGCGTATTTTCAAACTTTACAAATACCCAATAGCGTGACGAATTATAAAGAAATCCCCCAAAAAACACTTACGTGTAAAAAACTACGCCAAGTACAGGATTGCTGTGAATTCCTCTAACAAAAAGTATTGATATCATATTATTGAGGCCAAGTACATAAGTCACTACATGTTTTCCTATTATATGATCTAGCACTGGCCCATCATTTTAATTATATTTTCAATATTTCCTATAACGTTTTCGCTACTTTTTTATGTTACTACTGCTTCCCGTATTTAATTATGACTTAATGGTGATTTAATAATTAATAAAACTTTAGATGATTCCTTATCGAGTACTACTTGGCGGGTCCGTGCATTTCTTGATATAAATATGGTACAAAACCAGTACTAATTTTCTATAGAAAGCATATTAACAATAACACGTCAAAAATAATTACAGTAAAAGCTTAATAACAAACATACAGCATTAGAATACTATGAGCACGTACAAAGTAAGTACTTTGGAATTCCTGGCACGGACCCATCAAGTAGTACTCGATAAGGAATCACCTAAAGTTTTATTAATTATTAAATCACCATTAAATCATAATTAAATACGGGAAGCAGCAGTAACATAAAAGAGTAGCGAAAACGGTATAGGAAATATTGAAAATATAATTAAAATGATGAGCCAGTGCTAGATCATATAATAGGAAAACATGTAGTGACTTATGTACTTGGCCTCAATAATATGATATCAATACTTTTTGTTAGAGAAATTCACAGCAATCCTGTACTTGGCGTAGTTTTTTACACGTAAGTGTTTTTTGAGGGATTTCTATGACTCTAGTAGGCCAGAAGGGCGCTCAATATTCAGCCAGTAGATAATTCGAAAAATCTATAAGCAACGGACGGCAACTAGGAGATGCGAGACATTAATAAATTATAACATAAAATATCGCCTAAAAGCGCGGCGTTACAGAAAGATTTGACTACAGAAGAAAACTTAATTTAGAGACCGATTCCAGTATGGAGCTTACTTTAGGGCCTCATGCGGCAAAAATCCAACAAACAGAAAATTTATCGAAATATCACTAATTCGTAAAGCCCAGCACTATCGTTACGTGTCTCTTATTTTGTCGAGTACTACAACATATCAAAAAATTATTGAAATCGGTGGGGTCGGGTTGGGGGGGTTTCCTTGTAAGTTCTACGCGACTAGCGCTCCGACGACAGTTCCGTCACGGTATTGCGTGTAGACCACGTATGAACCTTTTAACGTTTCGCCGTCTTTTCAAGAATCAGTATCGTGATCGTGGAAAGGCTCCGGCAATTATATTTTCGAATCCGTCTCGTCAGGGTAGATGATTGAACCAAAAATGCTGCAGTTACGTCAATCCCCCAAAAAACACTTACGTGTAAAAAACTACGCCAAGTACAGGATTGCTGTAAATTCCTCTAACAAAAAGTATTGATATCATATTATTGAGGCCAAGTACATAAGTCACTACATGTTTTCCTATTATATGATCTAGCACTGGCCCATCATTTTAATTATATTGTCAATATTTCCTATAACGTTTTTGCTACTTTTTTATGTTACTACTGCTTCCCGTATTTAACTATGATTTAATGGTGATTTAATAATTAATAAAACTGTAGGTGATTCCTTATCGAGTACTACTTGGCATGTCCGTGCCAGGAATTCCAAAGTACTTACTTTGAACATACTAATAGTATCCTAAAACTATATGTTTGTTATTAAGCTTTTACTGTGGTTATTATTAACGAGTTATCGTTAATAAGCTCTATATAGAAAGTTGACATTGGTTTTGAGTTTAAT
>NW_014333166.1:1314621-1326546 GCF_000341935.2 Cephus cinctus | reverse complement strand
TCACCTAAAGTACGAGGAACTATGTTAAAGCACACACATACGCACATACGTACACGCATACACACGCGCTCCACATGAAAGCCTTAATAATTCTATATTATTGTGAAAGCAGCCTTATGTCAACTGGAAATTCGGTGTGAACGGTAGCTTCACGTACAAAGTGTATTTGATTGTGTTGTGTATTCGTAAATTACCAACACCATCCAGAGTACAAATAGGTAAAGAAGGCAAAGCAGTCAGCGCCATCTGTTGTGTAAAAAATGCGATGGACGTGCGAAGACGACGACGACGACGACGACGACGATGACGACGACGATGACGACGACGACGGAACTGAAATAAAATCATCTCGCTCGCCATTTCAATACGCCCTGATCTCGTACACTAATCGTATTGAACTTGGTAGCAATCGCTTCAGAACCTTCAATTCCTATAGTGAATGTATCAATAACTTTTCCTCATATATAGCGGTTCATAAGATATTTTGTTCGAAACACAGGTATAAGGAGTTGACTCGAGTAAAGAGTCTCGGCGCGCTGCGCCCTGTACAGCCGGTTGCCTGTACTTGGCGCGAGACTCGACCGAGTCTCTTGATACCAAAGTGCATTTCGGCAACCTTTGACACGTCTACCCTAAGACCGATATTTCCCTACCCCTCTAGCCTGCGGATTTTCGACAATATATACATCAGAGCTGAATGCTCGATATGCTCAGTCTTACTCTAAATTCAACCACAGTCGCATAAAGTTATTACAGTGAAAGGTCTTGCTGAAACTACGATAGTCAACGAAATAAACCCTTCGAGGTCAAAACTCCATGTGTTCGTCCGAGGAAGATCTCCCTTCGAATATCATTCGAAATCCGAATCCCGAGGCCTGGGTTTCACGCTACAGATAGTTTGTCCTAAAAACCAAACTATAACACGACAATTTGAGATTTCAGGCTTTTGCATCCAATATTTAATATTAATACTCATGGTTTCCGGATGGAAGCCGCGTCTGTGTTCAATTTCGTGCCGACGTTTCGCAAACGTTTCAGTCTGCATCATCAGAGCTAGGAGGCTCCGATACTGAAGCTCCCTGTTGTCAGGAAGTCTTAATATACCTATGATTGTTCATGCGGATCAGTGCTTCAGCCGATCACAAATTGTTTAGTTGGTCAGTTGATAAACTGAGCTTGCGAAACGTCGGCACGAAGCTGAATACAGACGCGGCTTCCATCCGGAAACCATGAGTATTAATACCGATCATTTTTTATATACGTATTTTTGGTTTTAAAATGGTCAAATGTCCGGTCAATGGTACGTTTAGTGTTAACTGGTATTAACATTCTACTTTTAGCTGTAATTGACAGAGGAATAGGAGCCTATCAGCTTAATATCGTCTTGTCAGAGTTGAATGTATCTCAAATTCTACCGAAGACATTGAAACGTTATGAAAAAGATGTTGGCAAAGGTCTGGAAAAGCTTGTTGATGAAAGTTGTTTGGAAGTTATTAAGAAAGAAAAAATACTGACATTGGACAGAAATTCCTTTCTAGTAATTGAAGCAGGAAGACCCATCCATCTGTGTGAAAGTGCTGATGGTGCAAGGCCAAAATGTAGATCAGGCTTTGCTTATGACAGCCTATCAGGTAACTTTAATGTTAAAAAATCCGTTAACACCAATAAAAGTTAAATAAAAGGTGGAACCGATAGTTTGGCAAACAGTTGCAAATGTATAATTTTTTTAAACATTTAAATTAGCATATACACTACGATTTTTTAGAATATTTATAGTTTTTTGTCCACAAAATAAAGGAATATACCCAATGGAATCATTTACCAATTGTGTTTAATCATTACTAAATAATTTCCATTTCTACTATTTCCTACGACTTTCCACTTTTTTTTTCCTATTTCCAAAATTCTTTATTCCTAAATAATACAAAATTTACTACTTTTCACGGCTCTCCCCGATTACTTTCCTAAAAAACTATTTTTCCGGATAGGAGTAGCAACTACTGTAGCAAGAGAGACTGGAAAATGCTTGGCCCGTGGTAAGAGGATTAAAAATTGTACCTTATGTCACGTAGGCGACACTCAAGAGGATCACGATTGTAAGCGTATTTGGAATAAGAGTGCGAAGGCTATGGAACCTGATATTGCAGTAGAAATATTGGTGAAAAATGAACAATTTGAAAAAGAGAATATAGTCCTGGGTACGCTTATCGGAGATGATGACAGTTCAATGATTGCTGCAATTCGTAGGATATCAAGACATCCAGTACCCATGTGATTGGACATAAATCATGCTCTAAAGCAATTGAGTAAAGCTCTTTGGTCAGAAAAGTTAATCGAAAGGATATTGATTATTTAAAGTACAAGTTTGGATGTGCCTTAACAATAAATAAAGGTAACGTCACAGCTACAGATTTAGGTTTAAGAATTATTGTCTCACATGCCTTTGATGATCACGAAAATTGTGGGCCCTGGTGCAAGTATAACGATGATCCAGTAAATTTTAAACATAAGTACTTACCTGATGGTAAAGCTTTAGTGGGCTAATCCACTGAGGAGTACACTGGAGGGAATTATGGAAAAATTCTGAAACAAGCTGCAAGTTGAAACTTGCAATTTGCTTCCTCTGAATCGTAAGTAGTGTACGAAGTCCCTATATGAGGATGCCAAGAATTTTAATTTTGCAATTTGCTTCCTCTGAATCGTAAGTAGTGTACGAAGTCCCTATATGAGGATGCCAAGAATTTTAATTTTGCAATTTGCTTCCTCTGAATCGTAAGTAGTGTACGAAGTCCCTATATGAGGATGCCAAGAATTTTAATTTTGCAATTTGCTTCCTCTGAATCGTAAGTAGTGTACGAAGTTCTTATATGAGGAAGTATTTTCATTTTTTTAACCTTTAGCTTCCTCATAGATGAATTTTCATCTACTACCCACGATTCAGAGGAAGCAAATTGCAAAATTAAAATTCTTGGCATCCTCATATAGGGACTTCGTACACTACTTACGATTCAGAGGAAGCAAATTGCAAAATTAAAATTCTTGGCATCCTCATATAGGGACTTCGTACACTACTTACGATTCAGAGGAAGCAAATTGCAAAATTAAAATTCTTGGCATCCTCATATAGGGACTTCGTACACTACTTACGATTCAGAGGAAGCAAATTGCAAGTTTCAACTTGCAGCTTGTTTAACGTGAGTCCCCATGCCTCTCACAATTTGGGGTGCTTCATACTGTAGAGAACGCATGTAAGGATAAATCTCGCATAATCTCTTCGGGCCTAATATTTTTGAATTGGCTGAAATTCAAAAACTTGAAGATATGTATAATCAGATCCGTTTTACCAAACTCCGCCGAATTTGAGACATATCACGGCTAAATGATACTCTATACTTTTCGAAAATTGGAGCTCAATCTGTCAAAGTTGGCGGGAGTTATATAGATAAATTTAATTTTTCGAAAAATTCAAAAAATCATAAAATCAAAATTTCTCGATCGATTAGGTCCAAATGCAATACCAACCAACTTTGGATACATATCTCGTTGTCAAGAACTATTTAGACGATTATCACAAAATTTGCGATCGCTAGAAAGCGAACGTTCTTTTTTTGGAAATTTGAAAATGACATCAATTTTGAGCCACAGCTGGAATCATGACGAAAATTATAGTCAATGAAGGGATTATAGAGCTGCATATGCCTGCAAAATTGGAGGACTGTAGCTGAAACCGTTCTCGAGTTATACACGTTTGAATTTTGGGAGGCCATTACACACACACACACATGCATCCGGACATTTTCCCCAAACGTGTTTTCTTGGCGTTTTGGCACATTCTGAACATGGTGACATGAAAATCTCGACAGGAAAATTTTCCACCGTCACATAGCTTCCTCTATGAGGAAGCAAAAATGCAGATAAACTAACACAATGTGGATCAACGCAGATTAATGAGAGTATCAATGGCATAACAGCGACCAACGCTCTTAAAAACTATCATTACGGTAATTCCGAAGCATACAACACATGCGTGGACGCTGCTCTTCTTATGAAAAATGAAGGTACTAGTTAATCGTGGAATTAAATAAAAAATGTCAGGTATCCCCAGGGAAAATTACCCAAAGCTTCAGAGCTTCCATAACAAAATTATCAAACGGTCAATAATTTTCATAGTTGGTGGTAAGTTTTTGTGTTCTTTTTTCCGACTTTTTAGGATTTTTTCTATATTTTAATCTTGGACCTAACGTGAAAATCCAAAAACTGTCATTTGCCTATAAGACTCTGGGTTATTTCATAGTTCTTTATTAATTATTATCAACCATACTAAATCATCAATCCACCGAAAATTGCACCAGGAGGTTAATATTGTTATGAACTTTCATTTAAAATTTATTTCATATTTTAATCTTGGAAATCGATGTATGACCATACTACTTTATGTAGTGTAATGATTTAAAACATCGATATCAGGATGATGTGAAATTTTGAGTGTCATGCTTCAGAAATTAGCACATAGGACAGAGGCAACGAATCTGGCGCACACAACAGAAATTCTCAATTGTTAAATGGATAATTATTAGAACGTATACCTGTCGGCTCATAATAATAAGGTAACATATCTTAGCTTAGGTTTTGCATACTTTCAATAGTACATTTTGATACAAGTGTGGAAAGTTGGTGACAAACGTCACACGAGTAGGAATCACCAACCAGCACGCGTATCATATATTATTTTTTGCAACAATATATGAAAAGTTCGCAGTATATGTATGCACCAAAAACAAGCACAAAATGGTCCATTCTTGATGAGTTCAGAGTGTGCGGAAATCATCAAGAATGGACCATTTTGTGCTTGTTTTTTGGTGCACGAACTGTATACTTTCCGTACAGCGTTGCAAAATAGTATATTACACTACAAGGGCAGAAAATCGAGCAGTTCCGGGTGCTTAGTTTACTGTCCGTGTGGTGTATACTATTTTTTTTTATACCATGGTCGAAAGTACATGATCGATGCATGGATTTCAGTGCAGAAAGCCTTGGATCTTTGCTGTGTAGACCCCTATCGGAGCACAGCAAAAATCCAAGGCTTTCTGCACTGAAATCGATGCATCGATCATGTACTTTCGACCATGGTATAAAAAAAAATAAATTTTATGACTTTAAAATATAATAATCATTGACTTTGCAAACGTCATCGTCGTCAAACGTCGTCACGCTATGATACCCTTTACGTTAATGTGGCGCAAAATGTATTTCAAAAAGGAAGTATGTTTTAATGGAAATGCTTTTGTATTTCTTGGTTGAAACTTACATAGAAAGACATAGAATAACGAAGCATAAGTGTATGTATAAATTCAAAATAAAATTTAGGCAAATTTGCTGATCTGTCAAAATACTTCAATAGATCTATTGCATATGACTTATTAGGTTAAGTTTGCTCATGAATAGAATATCCTGAAAAGTAGCATCTCAGTATAACATACTAATAATTTAATTTATAAAAGAATTCTTATTACCTTTTATAATAATTAGAAAAACGTATTACACGACCAAATCTGCGACTACCAGACTGGCGAGCACTCTTTGCTCTCCCAGCGCATTAGCTGTCAAGTCAGAATGTCGTCTGCGCCACATTACATGCGCGCGATTTTTAAAACATATTGTACATCGTCCCATATAATGGCAATGGAGCAGAGTGGATTCAGTATAAGTATCACCCGAGCACAGCCGCACTCCTTTTTTCAGTTTGAGCACTCGCCTTGAAATATGTATCTAAATTATTTATCATGGAACCATTTCCGCTTTTGCCCTGGAAAATATTTAAATTGCTACTTAAAACTTTAATACAACCAATCAGTTTTAAAGTTTGCTGTGATGGTTACTAAAATTTCTTGTCCCGCGTTCACACCTGCAGGTCACTCCCTGGTCGTTCACCTGTAACGAGAGCTACTAGTATCTGGTCATCATGACCAGAAGAAGTCATTCAATGACTTCTCACAGATCACACATCTGTCAACGTTATACTTTTAAGTTTAATACAAAAATAATAATAATTAAAGAAGTATTTTAGTTTTGTCGGTAAAAAAAATCTATTTTTTTGTTGCATTTTATTTAAATATAGCGCCTTGAAGTTGTGACTGCAAAATTTAATAGTGAAATTCGTTAAATTAACAAAGTTGCAGATGTGTGAATTAGGCAGCACGCTAGACGAATAAGACGAACCGCGTGTGCTTCGAAGAAGAATGGTTTGATTCTATCGCGTTCGCAACTTAAGGTAAATTATTAAACAACAAAACTTAGTAAGTTTTGGTAATGGTAACAAATTTTCT
Organism: Cephus cinctus; assembly: GCF_000341935.2. NCBI lineage: Eukaryota > Metazoa > Arthropoda > Insecta > Hymenoptera > Cephidae > Cephus > Cephus cinctus. Next base: position 1,320,220 of record NW_014333166.1, on the reverse strand, counting down.
ATTATGACATTCAAATGGTACAAAATACTTTAACCCTTAGCGCTCCACGCGTTTTTGTAGCACTGCCTACCAGTAACTCCCGCACATCTTTGCAGCAGAGCGTCTGAGAAGAAGAAGTCTTATTTTAAGTGAGAAGAATTGCACGTGCTTCTGAATATTTTTGATTTTATTTATTTTATACATATGCATTTTATGCTGGAACCTGGTTGAATCTTTTTCTTGTAAATATGGCATTAAAAATAGGGATCCTACTATTGTCTTTAACCGACCAGTATTCTTGCACATTTGCAAGAGATATCGTACCCATATTGACAATAACTCCAATAAAAGCCCAAAATTCATCCTTTTCCACAACACGCCACGTTTGCCAAATAGAGTTACTAGATATTTCTTTCAAGTTTAGAACATTGTCTGCGTAATTTTTGTATAATTACATTTAACAATTCGTCTGTGAAAAACAATTTAAAATATTTTATCGGATGTACAATATTTGAAAGAACTTGTGGTCCAATGACCTTTGGCGATACACTAAAATGTATTCTTACTGGAATATCTAATTCCTCTGTAACATGACGCCATTCATCCAAGTCTTCTGACGAATCTTCGCTTTCACTTTCAATAATTCTCACTCTTCGTCTTTTTGATAGTATAAATTCGCTACCACTACTTCAAGTATCAGAATCATAATCAACATTGTATTCTACAATGTCTTTTAATACTTAAAAATCAAATATGTCTTCACTATCAGTCAGTTCTAAATTCTTATCAGTTATCATAATATTTATTTTTCTCCATTCTGTCTTAACAGCTCTATTCAGAGTCAAGCAACGGCAACATATATCTTTTACTAACGCATCGCTTGTATTTTATTGCTGTTTATTAAAGTAATAAAAGTAAACCTGCGTTCTCCTTTACGGGACTCAATTTCTACAGATTACGGACCCAGCAAAGTAAAATAGTGCGATGATATAAAATAACGAAGTAAAAGTGTAAAATAAAAGTTGATTGAGTCGGAAACAGAACTTTTTTTCTTTACGGTGAAGTTCTTTTCACATTCATCATGACTACGATAAAGATTTCACGGTTGAAGAAAGAATATTACGACACGTGGAAATTCCACGTCAGAGCAATGCTCGTGAAGAACGATGCATGGGCCTACGTAAACGGCGAAAAAGTTAAACTCGAAGCAGCCGCCGCCGCTGCAGAAAATAGAAGATCGCTGATGAAAAAGTCATCGCCGATTTAATTCTCGCCATAAGAGCTGAAGAATTGAAACACATAAGTGGATGCAATATATCTGCTGGAAGAATTAATCCGTCATTAAGCAAGTGATTCTCAAGATATAAGGGATTACGTAGCAAATTTCTTTGACGCAATTAACAAATTGGGGGCTATGGAGATTAACCCTTTCGCTACGAGCGACTTTTTCGCCGTGGTATTTCCGCTGAACGTGCGGCCCCGCCAAAAATGTGCACGGTGCTCGAGTAAAATCGGCAGCGGCCGCGTATTAGCTTTTTATTAAACTTTGAAATTAGAGAATAGAATTGTAAGATAATAATAACAGTTGATAATGATATTGTGTGTACAATACGCGGCATTTTATGCATAGTGGCTATAGCCGCCCATAGTACGTCAGTGGCATTTTATAAAGAGCGACTATAGTCGTCTGTAGTGGCGAAAGGGTTAAAGTTCCATAAGAAGTGATCAGCGCTCTTCTATTGTCAAGTCTGCCAGAATCGTTCGAGTCTTTTTGCGTGGCTATGAAGTCACGAAAAGAATTAGCAACTCCGAATGAATTGAAGATAAAAATATTGGAAAAGTATCAAGCAAGAAGACGTGGAAACGATGAAAAATCGGGAGCGTTATTCGTCGCAAACCGCAGGCGAAAGATAGGAAAATAAAACAAAAATATTTTAATTTTAATTGTCATAATTGTGGCAAAAAGGGCAATATGGCAAAGGACTGTAAGATTGAAAATCTGAAGAAAAGAATAGTGATCAGGTTACGAAATGTGCTGAAGTTGTCATGAATATTGTTGCAAATCGAGAAGAACGATGGTCTTGATTTTGGCGCATCTTCACACATGTGCAACAACGAAAGAAAGTTCGTAAAAATAAATGAACCTGTCACTCGAAAACTGAATTTAGCATCGAATAATTCCACTTCCATCAACGAAGTAGGCACTGTAAATATTAACGTTGGAAATAATGTTACAGCTAAACTCGAAGATACATTACACCAGAGAACATATGTATATCAAGAGAGTCGGTCGAGTCTTGCGCCATATTCAGGCAACCCGCCGTACGAGGCACGGCCCGTCGACACTCTTTACTCGAAGCATCTCTTGTGTTTCGACTCAAATATCTTGTGAACGGCTGTATGTGAGAAAAATGTATTGGGTTCTGAATTGATTGCCACCAAATTCAATACGATTAGTGTACAGGATCAGGACGTATTCACATGGCGAGCAAGATGATTTTATTTCAGGTCCATCGTCGTCGTCGTCTTCGCACGTCCATCGCATTTATTACACGAAAGATGGCGCTGCTCGGGCGTGGAAGTCCAGGGTGTCCAGGTGTTCCGCTCCTTATTTTCTTGTATCTAGGTGTCGGGCGTGGAAGTCCAGGGTGTCCAGGTGTTCCGCTCCTTATTTTCTTGTATCTAGGTGTCGGGCGTGGAAGTCCAGGGTGTCCAGGTGTTCCGCTCCTTATTTTCTTGTATCTAGGTGTCGGGCGTGGAAGTCCAGGGTGTCCAGGTGTTCCGCTCCTTATTTTCTTGTATCTAGGTGTCGGGCGTGGAAGTCCAGGGTGTCCAGGTGTTCCGCTCCTTATTTTCTTGTATCTAGGTGTCGGGCGTGGAAGTCCAGGGTGTCCAGGTGTTCCGCTCCGTAGTTTCTTGTATCTAGGTGTCGGACGTAGAAGTCCAGAAAAGTGTGCAACAAGTTTTGGCGCTTCGCTCGAACTATAGTATCCTCTCTGATGTTCGCACGGCCTGAGGTACGTGAAAAATTATTTTAAACACTTTTTATACACAAATATAGCAGGCAAACGTAACTCCTCGAAAAATAGGTATGTCACTGGCGGAGTTGATATCTCGATAACGGCTCATCAGAAACGAAAAAATAAACAATATTTAGATTCAGTATGACTGCGGTTCTCGCACATTCTATGGATATTAATATTTATTAATAAATAATAAAATAGCGGAGATTTAAAAAAAAATCGAGGTTCTTTTTTCACTGCTTTTGGCAAAAAAATAGTAAAAATTAAAATTTTAATACGGTTATCGAATGCGCTGAAGCTATTCATGTGTAGAATATGTAGTTAAAATTTCATAAGGATCGGTTCACTGGTTCCGGAGAAATCACCGCCGCCGGCCGAAAAAACGTTGTTTTGAGAAAAACGCGTTTAAAGTTTAAAAGGCAAATCTAGCGAGCACGTTCACTTAGTAGAGATTCCCCAAAAAACACTTACGTGTAAAAAACTACGCCAAGTACAGGATTGCTGTGAATTCCTCTAACAAAAAGTATTGATATCATATTATTGAGGCCAAGTACATAAGTCACTACATGTTTTCCTATTATATGATCTAGCACTGGCCCATCATTTTAATTGTATTTTCAAAATTTCCTAGAACATTTTCACTACTCTTTTACATTAGTACTGCTTCTCGTAGTTGATTATGATTTAATGGTTATTTAATAATTAATAAAACTTTAGCTGATTCCTTATCGAGTACTACTTCTTGATATAAATTTGCGGTAATTATGCCAGTTATTTATGTTACTGCTGCTTCCCGTATTTAATTATGATTTAATGGTGATTTAATAATTAATAAAACTTTAGGTGATTCCTTATCGAGTACTACTTAGCGGGTCCGTGCCAGGAATTCCAAAGTACTTACTTTTGTAATATAACACTTATTCTATTAGACATTAATAATAAAACACGATAATATCAAAGACACTACAACGCGCTTTAAACCCCCAAGCGACAATGCATAATCGAAGATTGGCGGATATAAACTGAACGAGTTCAATTTAGATAAATATGATTTAAAACAAATTATGGAATTTCATTAACGCACGCACACTATATCGAAGATTATACTGACTGAAGTTTCGTGGTGACTATTCTTGTATAGACATGATCGTTCTAAGTCAGCGGTAACCAAGTAGATTCCAAGATGTAACACCTCGTGCCTTTCCGTGCGATATTTTTCTAATGAAATCCAATCCGCTCAAAATAATCCTGTGTTGACCATTGGACAATGGCCCAAATACCTAAGAGAGTGATGGAAAAACAAATCTAATAGAGTAACGTCCTAATAAGCGATTTCTATATTATTTGCTATAAATACCTGCTGCTTCCGTATTCAATGCCTACATGCAAATGGGAAGAGCAAGACTTTTCTCTTCGCGAAGCTACTAAAATTTATACTAAGTGGTAGGACACGAATGTGCTGGCATCTGGAATCAATTCGGCGCGTAAATACAATTGTCGCGCTACATACTTTGAGTATACTAATAGTATCCTAAAACTATATGTTTGTTATTAAACTTTTACTGTGATTATTATTGACGAGTTATTGTTAATAAGCTCTATATAGAAAGTTGACATTGGTTTTGAGTTTAATGACTGGCATAATGAACGCAAATTTATATCAAGAAATGCACGGACCCGCCAAGTAGTACTCGATAAGGAATCATCTAAAGTTTTATTAATTATTAAATCACCATTAAGTCATAATTAAATACGGGAAGCAGTAGTAACATAAAAAAGTAGCGAAAACGTTATAGGAAATATTGAAAATATAATTAAAATGATGGGCCAGTGCTAGATCATATAATAGGCATACATGTAGTGACTTATGTACTTGGCCTCCACAATCTGATATCAATAATTTTTATTAGAGGAATACACAGCACTCCTGTGCTTGACGTAGTTTTTTACACGTAAGTGTTTTTTGGGGGATATCACAAGTTTTTGTTGCTCAATAGGATATATGAAAAAAGTTTTAAACACTGAAATCTGTATTGTTAAACAAATATAAAATATAAATGCATTGCAATGTCACTAATCAGATAAATATATTGCGTTGTCGAAAATGTTTAATGGCATATAAATTTAATTTATAAGTCCCTTTTTCTAGAAATTCATAAAGACATATATAAATTTTTAAAGACAATGTAATCTTCAATACATATAAGCGTCGTTAATGGTGTCCAGCTTGTTGAAGCCGTGTGGTAAACGTAAGAGAGGAAAGTGTGCTGGATTATATACGTACCTCAGGCCGTGCGAACAACAGAGAAAATACTATTGTTTGAGCGAAGCGCCAAAGCGTCGCTCGTTACACACTTTTCTAAACACTCTAGACTTCTACGTCCGACACCTAGATACAAGAAACTACGGAGCGGAACACCTGGACAACCTGAACTTCCACGTCTGACACCTAGATGCAGGAAACTACGGAGAGGAATACCTGAACACCCTGGACTTTTACATGCGACATCTAGATACAGGAAACTACGGAGCGGAACATCTGGACACCCTGAACTTCCACGTTTGAGACCTAGATGCATGAAACTACGGAGCGGAAC